>NC_087281.1:0-100000 GCF_015220805.1 Pogoniulus pusillus
TTCCAGCTCACACACACTGGCAGAAGAAACTTTCTCCTAGCTGCTTTCCTTTGAAGCAGAAACACGTTTACATCCTAGCCCCACTGAAGAACTATAGAAATGCCGGTTAGAAAAAGCATTACTTCTGTGTGTAGACCCAGCCAGGAATGGCCTAGCCTGGAATCCCCTGCACCATTCTGCAGGTTTCCAGCTGCGTCACACACTGGCAAAAGAAACTTTCTCCTAGCTGCTTTCCTTTGAAGCAGAAACACGTTTACATTCTAGCCCCATTGAAGAAACATAGAAATGCCGGTTAGAAAAAGCATTACTTCTGTGTGCAGACCCAGTCAGGAATGGCCTAGCCTGGAATCCCCTGCACCATTCTGCAGCTTTCCAGTTGCGTCACACACTGGCAAAAGAAACTTTCTCCTAGCTGCTTTCCTTTGAAGCAGAAACACGTTTACATCCTAGCCCCTTTGAAGAACCATAGAAATGCCGGATAGAAAACCACTCCTTCTGTTATAGACCCAGTCAGGAATGGCCTAGCCTGGAATCCCCTGCACCATTCTGCAGCTTTCCAGCTGCGTCACACACTGGCAAAAGAAACTTTCTCCTAGCTGCTTTCCTTTGAAGCAGAAACACGTTTACCACCTAGGCCCACTGAAGAACAATAGAAATGCCGGTTAGAAAAAGCACTCCTTCTGCGTGTAGACCCAGCCAGGAATGGCCTAGCCTGGAATCCCCTGCGCCATTCTGCAGCTTTCCAGCTCCCTCACACACTGGCAAAAGAAACTTTCTCCTAGCTGCTTTCCTTTGAAGCAGAAACACGTTTACATCCTAGCCCCATTGAAGAACCATAGAAATGCCGTTTAGAAAAAGTACTCCTTCTGCTTATAGACCTAGTCAGGAATGGCCTAGCCTGGAATCCCCTGCACCATTCTGCAGCTTTCCAGGTCCCTCACACACTGGCAAAAGAAACTTTCTCCTAGCTGCTTTCCTTTGAAGCAGAAACACGTTTACATCCTAGCCCCATTGAAGAACCATAGAAATGCCGGTTAGAAAAAGCACTCCTTCTGCTTATAGACCCAGCCAGGAATGGCCTAGCCTGGAATCCCCTGCTCCATTCTGCAGCTTTACAGCTGCGTCACACACTGGCAAAAGAAACTTTCTCCTAGCTGCTTTCCTTTGAAGCAGAAACACGTTTACATCCTAGCCCCATTGAAGAACCACAGAAATTTGGTTTACAAAAAGCACTCCTTCTGCTTATAGACCCAGTCAGGAATGACCTAGCCTGGATTCCCCTGCAGAATTCTGCAGCTTTCCAGCTCCCTCACACACTGTCAAAAGAAACTTTCCCCTTGCTGCTTTCCTTTGAAGCAGAAACACATTTACATCCTAGCCCCATTGAAGAACCATAGAAATGCCGTTTAGAAAAAGCACTCATTCTGCTTATAGACGTCGCCAGGAATGACCTAGCCTGGAATCCCCTGCACCATTCTGCAGCTTTCCAGTTGCGTCACACACTGGCAAAAGAAACTTTCTCCTAGCTGCTTTCCTTTGAAGCAGAAACACGTTTACATCCCAGCCCCATTGAAGAACCATAGAAATGCCAGTTGGAAAAAGCACTCCTTCTGCTTATAGACCCAGCCAGGAATGGCCTAGCCTGGAATGCCCTGCACCATTCTGCAGCTTTCCAGCTGCGTCAATCACTGGCAAAAGAAACTTTCTCCTAGCTGCTTTCCTTTGAAGCAGTAACACGTTTACATCCTAGCCAAATTGAAGAACCATTGAAATTCGGATAACAAAAAGCATTCCTTCTGCTTATAGACCCAGTCAGGAATGGCCTAGCCTGGAATCCCCTGCACCATTCTGCAGCTTTCCAGCTGGGTCACACACTGGCAAAAGAAACTTTCTCCTAGCTGCTTTTCTTTGAAGCAGAAACACGTTTACATCCTAGCCCCATTGAAGAAACATAGAAATGCCGGTTAGAAAAAGCACTCCGTCTGCATATAGACCGTGCCAGGAATGACCTAACCTGGAATCCCCTGCACCATTCTGCAGCTTTCCAGCGGCGTCACACACTGGCAAAAGAAACTTTCTCCTAGCTGCTTTCCTTTCAAGCAGAAACACGTTTACATCCTAGCCCCATTGAAGAAACATAGAAATGCCATTTACAAAAAGCACTCCTTCTGCTTATAGACACAGCCAGGAATGGCCTAGCCTGGAATCCCCTGCACCATTCTGCAGCTTTCGAGCTCCCTCACACACTGGCAAAAGAAACTTTCTACTATCTGCTTTCCTTTGAAGCAGAAACACGTTTACATCCTAGCCCCATTGAAGAAACATAGAAATGCCATTTAGAAAAAGTACTCCTTCTGCTTATAGACCTAGTCAGGAATGACCTAGCCTGGAATCCCCTGCACCATTCTGCAGCTTTCCAGCTCCCTCACACACTGGCAAAAGAAACTTTCTCCTACCTCCATTCCTTTGAAGCAGAAACACATTTACATCCTAGTCCCATTGAAGAAGCATAGAAATGCCGTTTAGAAAAAGCACTCCTTCTGCTTATAGACCCAGCCAGGAATGGCTTAGCCTGGAATCCCCTGCACCATTCTGCAGCTTTCCAGCTCCCTCACACACTGGCAAAAGAAACTTTCTCCTAGCTGCTTTCCTATGAAGCAGAAACACGTTTACATCCTAGCCCCATTGAAGATCCATAGAAATTCGGTTTGCAAAAAGCAATCATTCCGCAAATAGACCCAGCCAGGAATGGCCTAGCCTGGAATACCTTGCACCAATCTGCAGCTTTCCAGCTGCGTCACACACTGGCAAAAGAAACTTTCTCCTAGCTGCTTTCCTTTGAAGCAGAAACACGTTTACATCCTAGCCCCATTGAAGAACCATAGAAATGCCAGTTAGAAATAGCACTCCTTCTGCTTATAGACCCAGCCAGGAATGGCCTAGCCTGGAATCCCCTGCACCATTCTGGAGCTTTACAGCTGCGTCACTCACTGGCAAAAGAAACTTTCTCCTAGCTGCTTTCCTTTGAAGCAGAAACACGTTTACATCCTATCCCTATTGAAGAACCACAGGAGTTCGGTTTACAAAAAGTATTCATTCTGCTTATAGACTCAGCCAGGAATGACCTAGCCTGCAGTCCCCAACACCATTCTGCAGCTTTCCAGATCCCTCACACACTGGCAAAAGTAACTTTCTGCTAGATGCTTTCCTTTGAAGCAGAAACACGTTTACATCCTAGCCCCATTGAAGAACCATAGAAATGCCTTTTAGAAAAAGCACTCCTTCTGCTTATAGACCGAGCCAGGAATGGCCTAGCCTCGAACCCCCTATACCATTCTGCAGCTTTCCAGCTGCGTCACACACTGGCAAAAGAAACTTTCTCCTAGCTGCTTTCCTTTGAAGCAGAAACACGTTTACATCCTAGCCCCATTGAAGAACCACAGAAATTCGGTTTACAAAAAGCACTCCTTCTGCTTATAGACCCAGCCAGGAATGACCTAGCCTGGAATCCCCTGCACCATTCTGCAGCTTTCCAGCTCCCTCACACACTGGCAAAAGAAACTTTCTCCTAGCTGCTTTCCTTTGAAGCAGAAACACGTTTACATCCTAGCCCCATTGAAGAACCATAGAAATGCCAGTTAGAAAAAGCATTACTTCTGCTTATAGACCCAGCCAGGAATGGCCTAGCCTGGAATGCCCTGCACCATTCTGCAGCTTTCCAGCTGCGTCAATCACTGGCAAAAGAAACTTTCTCCTAGCTGCTTTCCTATGAAGCAGAAACACATTTACATCCTAGCCCCATTGAAGAACCATAGAAAATCGGTTTGCAAAAAGCAATCATTCCGCAAATAGACCCTGCCAGGAATGGCATAGCCTGGAATACCTTGCACCAATCTGCAGCTTTCCAGCTGCGTCACACACTGGCAAAGGAAACTTTCCCCTAGCTGCTTTCCTTTGAAGCAGAAACACGTTTACATCCTAGACCCATTGAAGAACCATAGAAGTGCCGTTTAGAAAAAGCACTCCTTCTGCTTATAGACCCAGCCAGGAATGGCCTAGCCTGGAATCCCCTGCACCATTCTGCAGCTTTCCAGCTCCCTCACACACTGGCAAAAGACACTTTCCCCTAACTGCTTTCCTTTGAAGCAGAAACACGTTTACATCCTAGCCCCATTGAAGAACCATAGAAATGCCGGTTAGAGAAAGCACTCCTTCTGCTTATAGACCCAGCCAGGAATAGCCTAGCCTGGAATCCCCTATACCATTCTGCAGCTTTCCAGCTGCATCACACACTGGCAAGAGAAACTTTCTCCTAGCTGCTTTCCTTTGAAGCAGAAACACGTTTACATCCTAGCCCCATTGAAGAACCTTAGAAATTCGGTTTACAAAAAGCATTCCTTCAGCTATAGACCCAGTCAGGAATTACCTAGCCTGGAATCCCCTGCACATTTCTGCAGCTTTCCAGCTCCCTCACACACTGGCAAAAGAAACTTTCGCCTAGCTGCTTTCCTTTGAAGCAGAAACACGTTTACATCCTAGCCCCATTGAAGAACCTTAGAAATGCCGTTTAGAAAAAGCACTCCTTCTGCTTATAGACGTAGCCAGGAATGACCTAGCCTGGAATCCCCTGCACCATTCTGCAGCTTTCCAGCTCCCTCACACACTGGCAAAAGAAACTTTCTCCTAGCTGCTTTCCTTTGAAGCAGAAACACGTTTACATCCTAGCCCCATTGAAGAACCATAGAAATGCCAGTTAGAAAAAGCACTCCTTCTGCTTATAGACCCAGCCAGGAATGGCCTAGCCTGGAATCCCCTGCACCATTCTGCAGCTTTCCAGCTCCCTCACACACTGGCAAAAGAAACTTTCTCCTAAGTGCTTTCCTTTGAAGCAGAAACACGTTTACATCCTAGCCGTATTGAAGATCCATAGAAATGCCGTTTAGAAAAAGCATTCCTTCTGCTTATAGACCCAGCCAGGAATGACCTAGCCTGGAATCCCCTGCACCATTCTGCAGCTTTCCAGCTCCCTCACACACTGGCAAAAGAAACTTTCTCCTAGCTGCTTTCCTTTGAATCAGAAACACGTTTACATCCTAGCCAAATTGAAGAACCATTGAAATTCGGTTTACAAAAAGCATTCCTTCTGCTTATAGACCAAGTCAGGAATGACATAGCCTGAAATCCCCTGCACCATTTTGCAGCTTTCCAGCTGCGTCACAATCTGGCAAAAGAAACTTTCTCCTAGCTGATTTCCTATTGTCGTGGAACGCAGTTTCGCGGCAGAGTTTATGGGGGAAATGCGCGAGGCGTTGACTATTTTATCAGTGATTTATTGCAAAGAATGCGAGTTCCCTCTTCCCGAAACTACATCACCACTGTGAATTCTTTTGATTGAGATCAAAGTAACATTTCCGAAAATGGCAAATTAAAGAGTCTATGATGTTTGAAGAGAGTTCTTTTGAGTCTCTGAGGTTTGAGATAACAGTTTGTCAGCTACTCACAGTCTGTAGCTTGGTAGGGAATCCCTTTCTCTCGATGAGGGTCCAGGCATGCAGGCTTCCCGCCTCTGCGACTCGGGGTGTCCGCCCGAGGCGAGGCTAGATCGGGAAGCAGTTTGTTGTTGTTAGAAGTCTGGGAAAAAACCAGAAAGGCTGGAAAAACCCAGAAGGGCAAGGCAAGGCAAGGGGGCCAAAAGCCTCGATCCTGGCCTGTCCACCATTTTTATAATGTTCCAAAATAGGACTAGCCCACAATTCAGACCACTTTTACGTTGTTCACATACATTGGTAAAAAACAGTAATCAACTTACACAATTGGATAACATTACCTAAACAATATAAAGACCACTCCTCAGGCCAGCCCACCTGCAGGTGTTGGGCAGGCTTGAGAAAGTCGTTTCTACTAACCAAAACAATACCTTGTTTGTCTGGAAAGCAAGGCCACTCTCATCCCACTGTTGACGCCAAGTAAAAGGAAAACATGGCCAGTGTTTACCCTCTACTCGCCTTAGGCCGAAACCTTCCCATGGGACTGAAAGATTGTTTTGGGTTTTCGATGCTTTCTGCTTGAATGTGAGGCACTAGAAACTACACAATATAGCAAAAGCTTAGAGAGCTTTTGCTACTCTCCATGACATACTCCACCCCCTGGCTCACATTAAGCCAAGAATCGGAAAAGCAAAAATGAAATACAACTTATATCTAACTAATACATAAGGATAACTCTAATTCAAACTAACTTAATACTTATGCCCACCCCCCTGAATAAACAAAGCTTTATTGAATATTTACAAAGCAGAAAACCTGGTATATGCAAAAGCAGTTCAGAAGTCTGGGAGAATCCATCATGCACTGATACGATGAGTCTTCCCACTTACATCAGTTGCTTCCCAAGCATACAACCCATTTGGTTTTGTCAGGGTCATAGGCACAACTCCAATTGAAGGTAA
This sequence comes from Pogoniulus pusillus, assembly GCF_015220805.1. Taxonomy (NCBI): domain Eukaryota; kingdom Metazoa; phylum Chordata; class Aves; order Piciformes; family Lybiidae; genus Pogoniulus; species Pogoniulus pusillus. The sequence continues at coordinate 6,449 of NC_087281.1, forward strand.
GTTTACCATTACTGGTTGTCCCACCTGTAATTTGTGTAATGACTGTTGAAAGTGTTGAGATTTATCCGGTGGATGACTAACATTCTCCACTGGATTGTCAGGACAAAATGCCCTTATTTTAGGACTACCATAATTACCCCATCTGTTGTTCACAATGAAAACTGCGTATGGCAAGCGTTTATCCCAGTTACCTTTGGATACCATGGCATGTTTCTTAATCAAGGCATTTGTTCTCTCTACGATACCATTAGCTTGAGGATAATAGGGAGTATGGAACACCCATGTAATCCCCTCACCCTTAGCCCAGTCTTGTACAGAAGATGCTGTAAAGTGGGATCCATTATCACTGTGGATGTACTCTGGCATTGGCAAGATACTAAACCACTGTTTTAAGACCTCAATAGTTTGAGCTCCTGTGGCAGCACTAGTTGCTGTAGCCATGACTAATCCTGAAACCACCTCCACCCCCACCAGTATGTATTTCTTCCCGTGTGAGGGCTTTAAGGGACCCATATAGTCAATTTGCCATGTGCTCCATAACCTTTTGTCCCCTCTGATATGCTGTGCTGGAGCTAGATTGGGATGATTTGCTTTAAGCCTGATTCTGCACTGTGGACAAGATGAAATGAGTTCCTTACAGGTACTCATAGAAACTGGCCATCCTCTAGACCTACACTCGAAGTAAAGGTCTGCTTCTCCTGAATGACCTCTTTTAATATGAAGCCACTCAGCTAATCTCCACCACTCTCTTTTCTCCTCATCCACTATGTTGATCTTTGCCAGGAAATCAGCTTGATTATTCCAGGTGGTAGCTGGTGTTTGCTTTTTGGAATGCCCTTCTACCCAACCAACCTTGAGGGGTCTGGATCGGCCAATCTCTAATAGCCTTTTCCAGTCTTCGACTCTCCAGACTTCCGCACCTGATACCTTCCACTGATTCGCTTCCCACTGGCAAATCCACTCAGTGGCGCCTTTGAACGTGGAATAAGAATCAGTGTAAATAGTTGTGGCTCCATTCTCGGCTGCTAGCATGAGAGCACGCAACTCCCCTACCTGCGCACTGCCATCACCTTCTTCAGTGATGGTTCGGCCTTTAGCAATCTCCAAGGCAGCGGCTTTGTAGTGCCACTTCGCCCCTACCCTCCGAGAGGATGCATCTGTGAACCACACTCCCGATTTGTCGGAGTCTGCGGTCATCTCTAGGGCTACCTGAATAGGAGAAGGCTTATATGGCTGACCAAGCAGAGCTTTATCAGGATTTATGGGTTGCTGTAGTTTGGATACCTTTGTAGGTCCCTCTTTCAGCGGCATCAGCTGTGAAATTCCCTCTAAGTAGGCATACCACTTTCTAACAGTAGCCTTTTGGGCAATTCCTTCTGGTGGAGGAGATCCTTTAAGGATCGCTTTTAGCAGAGGAAATGGGCCTTGCACTACAACATCTTGTGTAGTACGAAGCTTTTCTGCTTCCTTAACAGCTCGAGTTAGGGAAAGAAGTCCCTTTTCCCAATCCGAGTACCGAATTTCGGCCTCTTTGAATGCTGTTGAGGAAAACATGAGAGCTCTACTAGGACCGTTGGGTCCTCTCTGGAAAATTCCACAGTATGAGGCATTCGCGGAGAAACCCCATTCAGCCCTCAGGGCATCTTTTGGGTGTAAGGGCCCCAACTTCTGATATGCCTTTAGTTCATCCTTGAGAAACCTCAGGCTATCAGAATGTTCTGGAGTCCAATCCCAATGCTTATTCTTCTTAAGCAAATCATACAGAGGACGGGCAATTACTGAGAAACCTGGAATGTGTTTCCTCCAGTAACCCAGAGTACCCAACAATTGTTGTAACTCTTTTCTATTTTGGGGTATTTGGCCCTTTTCAATGCTCTGAAGAGTGTCGTCTGGCACAGACACTGCACCTGCTACCCACCATGATCCCAGGAATTTTACCTCTTGACTTGGACCTTGACACTTTTCCTTTGGAATGGTCAAACCCTGGTTAGTCAACAGTTCTCGGATATTCTCAGCCACTGCACCAACTTGCTCCTTGTCATTCCCTCCCACCAAGATAATATCAATGTAATGGTACATCTTAACATCCTTAGGAAGTTGAACAGTGTCAAGCAAAGCTGCCAATGCATTGTGTGCAATGGTTGCGCTGTGTTTGTACCCTTGTGGAAGACTGTTGAATGTGTACTGAATACCTTGCCAGGTAAAAGCAAACTGCGGTTTGTCCTCTTCTCTCAATGGCACCATGAAGAACATGTCCTTCACGTCTAGAGTTGCCATCCAGGTGTGAGAAGCCGCTTGGATTGCTGTCACTGTGGATGAAAGACTAGGAACTGCTGCAGTAAGAGGAGGAGTGTTACTATTTAGCTTCCGGAAATCTACCGTCAATCTCCATCGGCCATTCTGTTTTCGGACTGGCCAAACAGGTGAATTGTAAGGAGAATGAGTTCTAGTGATAATCTGTCTCTTTTCAAGATCAGCTATCACCTCAGTGATACCTTGCTTAGCTGCAGCTGGCAATGGATACTGTGCAACACTGTTTTGGGTTCAAATGCAAGTTCCCAGAGACTCTTATAAATTTGGTAGACCCAATGACAATTTATAGAATTTATAGAGTGCCCTCCCCTCCTCCCCCTCCTTTCCCCAAAAGACAGGGAGAGAGATAAAAGGTAGGGACACCCCAATAAATCAATCTCACTCGATTTGGAAGTTAAAAAGGAAAAGTTTAACAATAACTTAGAAAAAGGGATTGGAGGTAGGGGAGTTTACAAAGGATAAGGAAGGGAAAACAGCAAAATACAAAACAGGGATGGATACAACCCGAGTAGTGTGATGGTGTCTCTGCCTCGTGGCTGGTATGCAGTATCAGTGTGTGTGTGTGTTCGTGAACGCAGGTAGGGAGAAAGAGGGCGAAAAGAGGAAGAGACAGGAGAACTCCTGTCTTTTATACCACAGGAAGTGGGGGGAGTGGGCTAACCATCACCTGGAGTGTGGCCCACCCCTGAGGAGGGGCCAAGACCCCTAGGGTCAGGTTCAGGGTCACTCCCCCAGGAGTGTTAACCCTATACATTCCACCCCTTGGTTAGACCACTTCCACCTTCCTAAGAACAGTCTTCTTCTCCAAAGATGGGAAAAGTGTCCATGGGTTAAGAGTTCGTGAAGTCCTTCTTGGTCCCCGGCTGTATCCCAAGGCGATGTGTTCCTCTGGTCCGGTGCAGGTTGCTGAGATGTGAGCAGGGCAGGAACGGAAGAAAAGTCAGTGAATCAGGAACAGTTCTTGTTGGTACTCAGGAAAAGAGTCTTTTCCCTCTGCGAAGAAAACATCAGGAACAGTCTCTTCATGTCTGGCATCAGGGGAACAGGTGTAGATGAGATGGCTGTAGACATCCTCTGGAGGGAAATCAGGAACAGTCTCTCACTGCAGGGCATCAGTGACGAATCAGATGCAGGGTTCTGGTTGGACGCCGTGGTGTGATGCGATGTTGTAGGACTCTGGATAGCTGCTGCTGTCATGTAGGTTCTGTTGGACGCTGTGTAGTGGTGAGGGTATAACTACAAAAACAACTTGTAACCCCTTATGAACTATAATCCAAGTATTGCACAACTATGGTACAAGTATTGCACAACTATGATACAACTATTATACAACTATAATACAAGATAACCTGAAAGTATCTGGAACACATGGAATCAACTCTGAGATTTCAAAACCTTTTCAGCTAAAGAGAGGTCTCTCTGAGGGACACACTCGATAACACCAGTTTCCATCATCACCCAGTATGTGTGACCAGGACCCTCTGCAGATACCACCCCTTTGATAGGTTTTCCCCCACCAGAGGCAGGAGCAACCCACACAGTCTTTCCCAGTAGATTCCTTTCACAGACTACAGGAACTCCATCTCCCTCAACTGTGGGCAGTAGGGCAGACTGAGCAGGACCAGCTCTGTTAACTGATCCCCTGCTGTTCACCAGCCAAGTGGCTTCTGCAAGGTGCTTCTCCCAGTTTCTGAGAGTTCCACCTCCCATAGCCTTCAGGGTGGTTTTCAGCAGACCATTGTGTCGCTCAATCTTTCCTGCAGCCTGTGGGTAGTATGGGATGTGATAAACCCATTCTATCCCATGCTCTTTTGCCCAGTTGCTTACAAGGTGGTTCTTGAAATGGGTCCCATTGTCTGACTCAATTCTCTCTGGGGTTCCGTGTCTCCACAGGATGTGGCTCTGCAGGCCCAGAATGGTGTTACGGGCAGTAGCATGAGGTACTGGGTAGGTTTCCAGCCACCCCGTGCTTCCCTCCACCATGGTTAACACATACTGCTTGCCACTGCGAGACCGAGGCAGAGTGATGTAATCAATCTGCCAGGCCTCCCCATACCTGTACTTTGACCACCTTCCCCCGTACCACAAAGGCTTCATGCACTTGGCTTGCTTTATGGTGGCACAGATGTCACATTCATGGATAACCTGAGTTATGGCCTCCATGGATATGTCCACGGACCTGTCTCGGGCCCATTGGTATGTGGCATCTCTTCCTTGGTGACCAGAAGAGTCATGTGCCCACCGAGCTAAGAACAGTTCACTTTTGTGCTTCCAGTCCAGGTCAATCTGGCAGATGTGGGCAGCCTGGTCAGCTTGGTGGTTATGCTGCTGTTCTTCAGTGGCTCTGCTTTTTGGGATGTGAGCACTGATGTGTCGGATTTTAACTGGTAGTTTGTCCAGGCGTGCAGAAATGTCTTGCCAGAGATCAGCAGCCCAAATAGGCTTCCCTTTTCTCTGCCAATCATTTCTCTTCCACTCCTTCAGCCACCCCCATAAGGCATTTGCTACCATCCATGAGTCGGTGTAGATGTATAGCATTGGCCACTGCTCTCGTTCTGCAATGTCCAGGGCCAGCTGGATAGCTTTCACCTCAGCATACTGGCTGGATTCGCCTTCTCCATCTCTTGCCTCTGCAACCCTGCGTGTGGGGTTCCAGATGGCAGCCTTCCATCTTTGCTTGCTGCCTACCAGGCGGCAGGATCCATCTGTGAAGAGAGCATATGCCTTTTCCTCCTCAGGGAGGTCACTGTATGGGGGGGCTTCCTCAGCACGGGTCACTGCCTTCTCTTCTGCTGGCTTTCCAAAGTCAGTGCCCTCTGGCCAGTTGGTGATGACGTCCACAATGCCTGGACGTTCGAGAGTCCCCATCCTAGCCCTCTGAGTTATCAGAGCCATCCACTTACTCCAAGTGGCATCTGTGGCATGGTGCGGAGTCGAACCCTTCCCTTTAAACATCCAAGTCAGGACTGGAAGCCTTGGAGCTAAAAGGAGTGGTGACTCCGTCCCAATCACCTCAGAGGCAGCTCTGACTCCCTCATAGGCAGCTAGGATTTCTTTCTCTGTGGGGGTATACTTGGTCTCTGAGCCTTTGTACGCCTTGCTCCAGAACCCGAGTGGGCGGCCTCTTGTCTCATCAGGAGCTTTCTGCCATAGGCTCCAGCTAGGACCATTCTCACCGGCTGCTGTGTAGAGAATGTTCTTAATCTCTGGGCCGGTTCGAACTGGTCCCAAGGCCATGGCATGGACCACCTCTCGTTTGATCTGGTCAAATGCCACCTGCTGCTCAGGTCCCCACTCAAAGTTATTCCTCTTTCTTGTAACGTCAAAGAGGGGTTTCACAATTTGACTGTACCCGGGAATGTGCATCTTCCAAAAGCCCACAAACCCCAGGAAGGATTGTGTCTCCTTCCGGTTAGTGGGTTCCACCATAGTGGCCACTTTATTCACCACATCCATAGGGATGTGGCGTCGGCCATCCTGCCAGCGAACTCCCAGGAACTGGATCTCTCTGGCAGGACCTTTCACTTTGCTTCTCTTAATGGCAAAACCAGCATCCAACAGGATATTAATGATCTTCTCACCCTTCTGGAAGACCTCCTCTGCTGTCTCACCCCATACAATGATGTCATCGATGTACTGCAGATGTTCCGGAGCGCCACCCTTCTCCAGTGCAGTCTGGATGATGCCATGGCAGATTGTAGGGCTGTGCTTCCACCCTTGAGGCAGTCTGTTCCAGTGGTACTGGACTCCTCTCCAGGTGAAGGCAAACTGCGGCCTACATTCTTCTGCAATGGGGATGGAGAAGAAGGCATTAGCAATGTCAATTGTGGCATACCATTTGGCCTCCTTTGTTTCCAGTTCATACTGCAGCTCCAACATGTCAGGCACGGCTGCGCTGATTGGAGGAGTCACTTCATTCAGGCCTCGGAAATCCACCGTGAGTCTCCACTCCCCTGTCTCCTTTCGCACTGGCCATATCGGGCTGTTGAAGGGCGAGTGGCTCTTGCTGATGACAAGCTGCTGCTCCAGGCGGCGAATCAGCTGCTGTATGGGTAGCAGGGAGTCTCTGTTGGTGCGGTATTGCCTGCGATGAACTACACGAGAAGCAATAGGTAACTTGACATCTTCCACCTTGTGGGTACCAACCACGGAAGGGTCATCTGACAAGCCAGGCATGATAGACAGCTGCTCTTTGTCTGCAGTCTCTACAGCTGCTATGCCAAATGCCCACTTGTTCCCCTTCGGATCTTTAAAGTACCCTTCCCGGAGAAAGTCGATCCCCAGGATGCAAGGTGCATCAGGGCCAGTTACTATGGAGTGCTTCTCCCACACATTCCCGGTGAGGCTTATCTCAGCCTGCAGCACAGTCAACTCCTGAGACCCCCCTGTGACTCCTGCAATTGTAACAGTATCTGTCCCCCTGTGGCTGGAGGGGATCAGAGTGCATTGGGCACCGGTGTCTACCAACGCTCTGTACTTCTCGGCTTCAGAAGTGCCAGGCCATTTCACAAACACGTCCCAATATACTCTGTTATCCCTGGCCTCCACCTGGCTGGAGACAGGGCACCTCTAATTCTGAGCAGTGTGACTGCATGAGGCACATGGACCTGAGTTACTGGCTTCACCACCCCTTGAGCGAGAGCGCTGCCTGCGGGACACTGGGGCAACCCCTCTTCTGGAGGAGTTATTCCCTGTGTTTGTCCCCTGCAGTTCCCTTACCCTGGCCCATAGAGCTGAGGTGGGCTGGCCATGCCATCTATCCATGTTTTCCCCATGGTCACACAGTGTTCTCCAGAGTGACCCCCTGTGTGTACCCTGTCTGCTCTGGGCTGGTCTCCTGTGGGGAGGAGGAGGAGGAGCACGGCGGCGTGTGTTCCTTATAGCTGAGACTTGCACCCATTCTGAAGGTGAGGAGCAGTCATCCTCTGCCTTCTGCATTTCAGAGAAAGAGGCTTTTAGCTCGTTCATTTCTTGGGTGAGGGTCTCTACAGTGGCAATTAAGGTTTTCCTCGACAAACTGTCTTCAAACTGTCTTAGGTCATTCACAAACTCCCTGATTGTGGGAAGGTTGTTGGGGTCTCTGCCCAGCAGCAGTGCTCCCAATGTGGGGGCATATGTGGAAGGGGCACACTGAGTCAGTTTCTTTAAGAGGGCTGGCTTCATGCGGACATCATCAGGGTCCGAGGGCCTCTGGTCGGCTCCATAAATTATCTCTTGAACCGCCATTTGCCTCAGGTATGAGATCCCCTGTTCCATATCTGTCCATCTAAGGGGATGGAAAATCATGTCATCCTTAGTCGGGTACCTGTACCTCACAGCTATCAGAAGCCTGGCCCAAAGTGAGTGGGTACCATCGAGCCTTCCCAGTTCCTTATCCACACCTCCATCCCTCGACAAGGATCCCAGCTGCTTCACCTCCCTGTGATCTAGGTCCACGGTTTCTGCTCCTGCATCCCAGCATTTCAAAAGCCAGGCTAAAAGGGACTGTCCGTTTGCCCTTGCATACTCCTGCCTTATGTGCCTGATTTCCTTTCTGGGCGTGGAGCTGATAAGGATCACTCCATTATCAGGTCCATTTCCAGCTGGTTGCTGTTGCTGGGGGGTGCTGGTTCCCGAAGAGGTCCCTTGCCCTGGATCGGTATCTGCGGGAGGGTTTTGATTTGATCTAGCTGGCCGCGTGGTGATGGGGGCAAGATGGATGGGGCTGGGCTGAGGGGGCAGGGTCCGGGGGGCTGCCCTGGGCGGGACCGGAGGCGGAGTTCGGGGCGGAGCCGCGCTAGGGGCGGTCTGCCCTGTCGCCCATCCCCCGCAGCTGCAGCTGGGGCAGTGAGGACCACCCCTCCCCCTAAGCACCCTAATGGCGGCGCCCACCCGATATTTCCACGTGTCCCAGTTCACCGCTATCTTATTAATTCCCAAACCCAGATTTACACACAGTGAAATAACAGCTATCCAGTACCATTTCTCGCCCAAAATATCTGGAGCTTCTGTGCTCCAATGCATATACTCAGATTGATTCCATGTTCCAGAAACATTTCTAAACACAGTGATATTACTAACAGAATTCAGGAAATAGGCATAGACTCGGGCAGGCAAAAGCTTAGAATATTCCCAGAGCATATCAATGACAATCCAGAAGACATGGTAACTTATAAACTTTAACAGCCAGCCCCACAACAGCCATGCAAAAGCATTAATGATTAAGACTTTCAGAATATCCATTTTTTTAACTTCCAAATCTTCTCTGAAAGAATTCTTTCTACCTAGCCCCACGTTGAGACGCCAAATAAATTGTTTTGGGTTCAAATGCAAGTTCCCAGAGACTCTTATAAATTTGGTAGACCCAATGACAATTTATAGAATTTATAGAGTGCCCTCCCCTCCTCCCCCTCCTTTCCCCAAAAGACAGGGAGAGAGATAAAAGGTAGGGACACCCCAATAAATCAATCTCACTCGATTTGGAAGTTAAAAAGGAAAAGTTTAACAATAACTTAGAAAAAGGGATTGGAGGTAGGGGAGTTTACAAAGGATAAGGAAGGGAAAACAGCAAAATACAAAACAGGGATGGATACAACCCGAGTAGTGTGATGGTGTCTCTGCCTCGTGGCTGGTATGCAGTATCAGTGTGTGTGTGTGTTCGTGAACGCAGGTAGGGAGAAAGAGGGCGAAAAGAGGAAGAGACAGGAGAACTCCTGTCTTTTATACCACAGGAAGTGGGGGGAGTGGGCTAACCATCACCTGGAGTGTGGCCCACCCCTGAGGAGGGGCCAAGACCCCTAGGGTCAGGTTCAGGGTCACTCCCCCAGGAGTGTTAACCCTATACAAACACAAGTAATGTGTGACTTTGGCAATGGAGGAGCTGTTTGCAATAAGCGAACGCAAGTACGGACTAACCTTTGCCTCTTATTCCTCACCTCATAAGCACCAAAGCTCCACAATGTTCCGTCAGGAAGATGCCATCTTCTACCTGCTAGAACATCAAATCCAAGGATATTATGTTTACACGAGCCCAATGCTAACTCTACCAGGGTACTTCTTTTCTCCCCAGGTAGCCACAGCTGTGCTTTGGCTAAATAGCATGTTTCAGGTTGTCCTGTAACACCTGTTATGTTTACCTTTCTCCGGGATGGCAAGATTTTCAGATGCTTTGCTAGTTGTGCATTTAGCACTGTAATTTGTGCACCTGTATCTATTAGGTATTTGACAGCAGCTCTAGTTGGTCCAGTAGGAATCATGATATAGGGTTCAGGGTTTTCAGACCATCGACATTCAGAAACAGAGCGATGAGTGTGGCCTGAATCATTCACCGCCACACCTAGTTTTTTGATTTGTTCTTATCTCCTCCCCAATCAGGAGAACCTGACTTGGTAGGAGATGTATTTGCAGAGCCTTTCTTACGGTTCTGCTTCACCTTTCCGTCACCATTTCCTTTCAAATGTTCTAATATCCTTTTAATATCAGATATGGACTTAATTACAGTACTGAGCTCATTCTTCTCAGCATCACGCTCTACCTGTTTCCTCTGAAACACATCACGAGGTTTCACTGCATACTTCTGCTCCTGCAGTGGGATTACACCCCTACCTTGAGAACTCGGTACCCACATTACTCCAGATTCAGAGCGACGATTAAGCTCAGGGCTCCCCCTGGGACTTGATCGTGGGCTCGATCGTGGACTCTCATTAGGGTTACCAGATGTCCAGGCATGTCGCACTGTTTGGTGTTTTCCTCGTGATGCAGAGCTGCTCCTGCCTCCAGACTGCTTTTCCTTCTGAAAGACAGATTCTGGCACAGATAACGGATCATGATAACCCATTTGTCTCCCTAGAGTGGCTAGTTCTGTAAGCACTTCCCTCCACGTAGGATGAGGTACTACACTTTGTGAACTTTGCCCTTGCTCTTCATTTTGTTGTATTGCATCCTCGATTTGTCTCCTTATCCTAATGCCTTCAGCCTTTATGAAGCCAGGCATACCCCTTATCAGGGGTCCAAGCCTCTGTGGCTCTACTGGGGCATCCATTGCATGTGCATATAACCCCTTATGATTCACAGCTTGGATACAGGCAACCATAGTAAATGCTTCATTTAACTCATCAGGGGATCTGATCCAAAACTCTGTAGGATCACCCCTGTCTAAAGGTTCATAAACACTAGCCCAGTGAAAGATCCTAGCACTCAATGCAAGGTTTCCCTCAGGACCATCCCCAAGAAATACCTCAGGTCCCCAGTTAGTTCTTCCCACCTCTTCACGAGATAAAACAATCCTTTCCGCCCCCCTTTGCACCACGCGATACACATACTCAATTATAGGTTCATTAGGCATGCGGGAATAAGTTTCCCTAAGATCATCTATCTGCGTTTCTGTGTACGATTTGATTTTCGTGGTTGTTGTTTTGCCTCCTTTCGGTCCTTGCGTAGTTTCAGACGCAAAGAGAGGATTCACGGAGTAGGTCTTCATTTTGCCGTGCACCTCTTCCACTTCCGTGTCGCTGTCAATAGACGTAGCTGCAGTCTGCGACGCGGCGTGGCGGCGCGCAGGCGTGCTGCTCAGTGCTGGCTGCTCGGGGCGTGGCGGTTGAGAAGATGGTGGTTGTTGTGAAGATGGCTGGGAAGATGGCGGCTGCGGTGGCGCTGCCGATGGTTGAGCCTGAGACGGCATCGGGACCTGCTGGAAAGCTGGAACGGACTGAGATTGAGGAGACGGTTGTGCCGGGGAAAGCGGCATTGCGAGCGGTTGCTGCGGGACTTGTGGCTGCGACGGCAATGATCGCGGCTGTGTCTGGGCTATCGGCTCCGTTACTGTTAGTAACGGCGCTGCCGGTGGCTGGGGTGCCGGCATCGGCGGAGGCGTCAGAGGCTTCGCCAGCGGAATCACCGGGACTTGAGCCGGCTGCTGCGGCTGGACCGGTGGCAAGGTAGGCTGTCTGGGCACCTCCCGCGGACACGTCACCAACTCGTACTGTAAAGTCGTCTCTGCCTTGACTTGCGGCAACAGGGGCAGTTCTGCCGCTGGTTGAGGATTCAGTGGCAAATGAAGATGCCTTGACGGCGACATTTTAAAGAAGTCGGGCTCGCGGGAAGGCATACCGGCACGAGAGACCTTGGGCGGAGAGCGCAAGAGTTGCGACTCTTGGGTCTGAGAGGGGGTAGTTACCAAACCCCAACGAGCCCCCGGCTCTTTCCGGCGAACCACGGGCTGCGGTGACTTCTCAGGATGTATCGGGGTAAAAGTTGGCAAGCCCAAGTAACCGGTTGACTCCCGAGTTCGGGTCAAGGGCTGAGGAGTTTCTGTCCGAGACCCGATACGCGACCGCGGCTGCGGTGTGTCCGCGCAGGAACTAACGGTTGACTGCGTTCGCGGAGTACTTGAACTGCTCCCGGACCGCGACTTTTGTCTTAGTAACCTGTCTAACTTTTCCTCCATATTTCTTATCCTGTCTTCAGTCACAGCGGGCTCTGTGCAAAAACCCAAGTTTTGCCTGATAGCGTCTCTCAACATTGCCTCTCTCTCGCTCTGCATTGACTTGATTTCCTGCTGCGCCTTCAGCAATTGTACTTCTTTCCGGGCATTCTCTGCGTTCAGCTTTTTGACCTCTGACTTCCAAACATCAATCTCAACTTGAGACCTGAACACGCCAACACTCAGCTTAAAAAACTTTCTTTGTCAACTCCCTCGACATCTTTAAAAGCTTCGTAGAGAGACACGATTATATCAGCTGATCCAGCATTTATTTGCTCTAAAGGCTCACTTGCCGCTGCTGTCACAGCTTCCCTTAGATTTGCCGATTCGAAAGCGGAAGCAAATCTGGCATACAGGGCGTCTGCGATATCTGGCAGTCTAGCATCTCCTGCTGCGGGAGAACTCCTTCCGAACTGAGCCATTTTTAAACTCGGCTGTTACTTCAGTTTCTCAATCCCACCGCTGCCACCAATTCTGTCGTGGAACGCAGTTTCGCGGCAGAGTTTATGGGGGAAATACGCGAGGCGTTGACTATTTTATCAGTGATTTATTGCAAAGAATGCGAGTTCCCTCTTCCCGAAACTACATCACCACTGTGAATTCTTTTGATTGAGATCAAAGTAACATTTCCGAAAATGGCAAATTAAAGAGTCTATGATGTTTAAAGAGAGTTCTTTTGAGTCTCTCAGGTTTGAGATAACAGTTCGTCAGCTACTCACAGTCTGTAGCTTGGTAGGGAGTCCCTTTCTCCCGATGAGGGTCCAGGCATGCAGGCTTCCCGCCTCTGCGACTCGGGGTGTCCGCCCGAGGCGAGGCTAGATCGGCAAGCAGTTTGTTGTTGTTAGAAGTCTGGGAAAAAAACAGAAAGGCTGGAAAAACCCAGAAGGGCAAGGCAAGGCAAGGGGGCCAAAAGCCTCGATCCTGGCCTGTCCATCATTTTTATAATGTTCCAAAATAGGACTAGCCCACAATTCAGACCACTTTTACGTTGTTCACACACATTGGTAAAAAACAGTAATCAACTTACACAATTGGATAACATTACCTAAACAATATAAAGACCACTCCTCAGGCCAGCCCACCTGCAGGTGTTGGGCAGGCTTGAGAAAGTCGTTTCTACTAACCAAAACAATACCTTGTTTGTCTGGAAAGCAAGGCCACTCTCATCCCACTGTTGACGCCAAGTAAAAGGAAAACATGGCCAGTGTTTACCCTCTACTTGCCTTAGGCCGAAACCTTCCCATGGGACTGAAAGATTGTTTTGGGTTTTCGATGCTTTCTGCTTGAATGTGAGGCACTAGAAACTACAAAATATAGCAAAAGCTTAGAGAGCTTTTGCTACTCTCCATGACACCTATGAAGCAGAAACACGTTTACATCCTAGCCCCATTGAAGAACCATAGAAATTCGGTTTACAAAAAGCAATCATTCTGCAAATAGACCCAGCCAGGAATGGCCTAGCCTGGAATACCATGTACCAATCTGCAGCTTTCCAGCTGCGTCACACACTGGCAAAAGAAACTTTCTCCTAGCTGCTCTTCTTAGAAGCAGAAACATGTTTACATCCTAGCCCCATTGAAGAAGCATAGAAATGCCGTTTAGAAAAAGCACTCCTTCTGCTTATAGACCCAGCCAGGAATGGCCTAGCCTGGAATCCCCTGCACCATTCTGCGGCTTTCCAGCTGCGTCACACACTGGCAAAATAAACTTTCTCCTAGCTGCTTTCCTTTGAAGCAGAAACACGTTTACATCCTAGCCCCATTGAAGAACCATAGAAATTCGGTTTACAAAAAGCACTCATTCTGCAAATTGACCCAGCCAGGAATGGCCTAGCCTGGAATACCATGCACCATTCTGCAGCTTTCCAGCTCACTCACACATCGGCAAAAGAAACTTTCTCCTAGCTACTTTGCTTTGAAGCACAAACACGTTTTGATCCTAGTCCCATTCAAGCACCATAGAAAGGCCGTTTAGAAAAAGCACTCCTTCTGCTTATAGACCCAGCCAGGAATGGCCTAGCCTGGAATACCATGCACCATTCTGCAGCTTTCCAGCTCCCTCACACACTGGCAAAAGAAACTTTCTCCTAGCTGCTTTCCTTTGAAGCAGAAACACGTTTACATCCTAGCCCATTGAAGAAACATAGAAATGCCGTTTAGAAAAAGCACTCCTTCTGCTTATAGACCCAGCCAGGAATGGCCTAGCCTGGAATCCCCTGCACCATTCTGCAGCTTTCCAGCTCCCTCACACACTGGCAAAAGAAACTTTCTCCTAGCTGCTTTCCTTTGAAGCAGAAACACATTTACATCCTAGCCCCATTGAAGAACCATAGCAATGCTGTTTAGAAAAAGCACTCCTTCTGCTTATAGACCCAGCCAGGAATGGCCTAGCCTGGAATCCCCTGCACCATTCAGCAGCTTTCCAGCTCCCTCACACACTGGCAAAAGAAACTTTCTCCTAGCTGCTTTCCTTTGAAGCAGAAACACGTTTACATCCTAGCCCCATTGAAGAACCATAGAAATTCGGTTTACAAAAAGCAATCATTCTGCAAATAGACCCAACCAGGAATGGCCTAGCCTGGAATACCATGCACCAATCTGCAGCTTTCCAGCTCCCTCACACACTGGCAAAAGAAACTTTCTCCTAGCTGCTTTCCTTTGTAAGCAGAAAAATGTTTACATCCTAGCCCCATTGAAAAACCATAGAAATGCAGTTTAGAAAAAGCACTCCATCTGCTTATAGACCCAGCCAGGAATGACCTAGCCTGGAATCCCCTGCACCATTCTGCACCTTTCCAGCTCCCTCACACACTGGCAAAAGAAACTTTCTCCTAGCTGCTTTCCTTTGAAGCAGAAACACGTTGGGATGCAAGCCCCATTGAAGAACCATAGAAATTCGGATAACAAAAAGCACTCATTGTTCTTATAGACACAGCCAGGAATGGCGTAGCCTGGAATACCATGCACCATTCTGCAGCATTCCAGCTCACTCACACACTGGCAAAAGAAACTTTCTCCTAGCTGCTTTCCTTTGAAGCAGAAACACGTTTACATCCTAGCCCTACTGAAGAACCACACAAATGCCGTTTACAAAAAGCATTCCTTGTGCTTATAGACCCAGTCAGGAATGGCCTAGCCTGGAATCGCCTGCACCATTCTGCAGCTTTCCAGCTCCCTCACACACTGGCAAAACAAACTTTCTCCTAGCTGCTTTCCTTTGAAGCAGAAACACGTTTACATCCTAGCCCCATTGAAGAACCATAGAAATGCCGGTTAGAAAAAGCACTCCTTCTGCTTATAGACCCAGCCAGGAATGGCCTAGCCTGGAATCCCCTGCACCATTCAGCAGCTTTCCAGCTGCGTCACACACTGGCAAAAGAAACTTTCTCCTAGCTGCTTTCCTTTGAAGCAGAAACACATTTACATCCTAGCCCCATTGAAGAACCATAGAAATGCCAGTTAGAAAAAGCACTCCTTCTGCTTATAGACCTAGCCAGGAATGGCCTTGCCTGGAATCCCCTGCACCATTCTCCAGCTTTCCAGCTCCCTCACACACTGGCAAAAGAAACTTTCTCCTAGCTGCTTTCCTTTGAAGCAGAAACACGTTTACATCCTAGCCCCATTGAAGAACCATAGAAATTCGGTTTACAAAAAGCAATCATTCTGCAAATAGACCCAGCCAGGAATGGCCTAGCCTGGAATACCATGCACCAATCTGCAGCTTTCCAGCTGCGTCACACACTGGCAAAAGAAACTTTCTCCTAGCTGCTTTCCTTTGTAAGCAGAAAAATGTTTACATCCTAGCCCCATTGAAAAACCATAGAAATGCAGTTTAGAAAAAGCACTCCATCTGCTTATAGACCCAGCCAGGAATGACCTAGCCTGGAATCCCCTGCACCATTCTGCAGCTTTCCAGCTCCCTCACACACTGGCAAAAGAAACTTTCTCCTAGCTCCTTTGCTTTGAAGCAGAAACACGTTGGGATGCAAGCCCCATTGAAGAACCATAGAAATTCGGATAACAAAAAGCACTCATTCTTCTTATAGACACAGCCAGGAATGGCGTAGCCTGGAATACCATGCACCATTCTGCAGCATTCCAGCTCACTCACACACTGGCAAAAGAAACTTTCTCCTAGCTGCTTTCCTTTGAAGCAGAAACACGTTTACATCCTAGCCCCATTGAAGAACCATAGAAATGCCAGATAGAAAAAGCACTCCTTCTGCTTATTAGACCCAGCCAGGAATGGCCTAGCATGGAATCCCCTGCACCATTCTGCAGCTTTCCAGCTGCCTCACACACTGCCAAAAGAAACTTTCTCCTACCTCCTTTGCTTTGAAGCAGAAACACGTTGGGATCCAAGCCCCATTGAAGAACCATAGAAATTCGGATAACAAAAAGCACTCATTCTGCTTATAGACACAGCCAGGAATGGCCTAGCCTGGAATACCATGCACCATTCTGCAGCATTCCAGCTCACTCACACACTGGCAAAAGAAACTTTCTCCTAGCTGCTTTCCTTTGAAGCAGAAACACGTTTACATCCTAGCCCCATTGAAGAATCACACAAATGCCGTTTACAAAAAGCATTCCTTCTGCTTATAGACCCAGTCAGGAATGGCCTAGCCTGGAATCGCCTGCACCATTCTGCAGCTTTCCAGCTCCCTCACACACTGGCAAAAGAAACTTTCTCCTAGCTGCTTTCCTTTGAAGCAGAAACACGTTTACATCCTAGCCCCATTGAAGAACCATAGAAATGCCGTTTAGAAAAAGCACTCCTTCTGCTTATAGACCCAGCCAGGAATGGCCTAGCCTGGAATCCCCTGCACCATTCAGCAGCTTTCCAGCTCCCTCACACACTGGCAAAAGAAACTTTCTCCTAGCTGCTTTCCTTTGAAGCAGAAACACATTTACATCCTAGCCCCATTGAAGAACCATAGCAATGCCGTTTAGAAAAAGCACTCCTTCTGCTTATAGACCCAGCCAGGAATGGCCTAGCCTGGAATCCCCTGCACCATTCTGCAGCTTTCCAGCTGCGTCACACACTGGCAAAAGAAACTTTCTCCTAGCTGCTTTCCTTTGAAGCAGAAACACGTTTACATCCTAGCCCCATTGAAGAACCATAGAAATTCGGTTTACAAAAAGCAATCATTCTGCAAATAGACCCAGCCAGGAATGGCCTAGCCTGGAATACCATGCACCAATCTGCAGCTTTCCAGCTGCGTCACACACTGGCAAAAGAAACTTTCTCCTAGCTGCTTTCCTTTGTAAGCAGAAAAATGTTTACATCCTAGCCCCATTGAAAAACCATAGAAATGCAGTTTAGAAAAAGCACTCCATCTGCTTATAGACCCAGCCAGGAATGACCTAGCCTGGAATCCCCTGCACCATTCTGCAGCTTTCCAGCTCCCTCACACACTGGCAAAAGAAACTTTCTCCTAGCTCCTTTGCTTTGAAGCAGAAACACGTTGGGATGCAAGCCCCATTGAAGAACCATAGAAATTCGGATAACAAAAAGCACTCATTCTTCTTATAGACACAGCCAGGAATGGCGTAGCCTGGAATACCATGCACCATTCTGCAGCATTCCAGCTCACTCACACACTGGCAAAAGAAACTTTCTCCTAGCTGCTTTCCTTTGAAGCAGAAACACGTTTACATCCTAGCCCTATTGAAGAACCACACAAATGCCGTTTACAAAAAGCATTCCTTCTGCTTATAGACCCAGTCAGGAATGGCCTAGCCTGGAATCGCCTGCACCATTCTGCAGCTTTCCAGCTCCCTCACACACTGGCAAAAGAAACTTTCTCCTAGCTGCTTTCCTTTGAAGCAGAAACACGTTTACATCCTAGCCCCATTGAAGAACCATAGAAATGCCAGATAGAAAAAGCACTCCTTCTGCTTATTAGACCCAGCCAGGAATGGCCTAGCATGGAATCCCCTGCACCATTCTGCAGCTTTCCAGCTGCCTCACACACTGCCAAAAGAAACTTTCTCCTACCTCCTTTGCTTTGAAGCAGAAACACGTTGGGATCCAGGCCCCATTGAAGAACCATAGAAATTCGGATAACAAAAAGCACTCATTCTGCTTATAGACACAGCCAGGAATGGCCTAGCCTGGAATACCATGCACCATTCTGCAGCATTCCAGCTCACTCACACACTGGCAAAAGAAACTTTCTCCTAGCTGCTTTCCTTTGAAGCAGAAACACGTTTACATCCTAGCCCCATTGAAGAATCACACAAATGCCGTTTACAAAAAGCATTCCTTCTGCTTATAGACCCAGTCAGGAATGGCCTAGCCTGGAATCGCCTGCACCATTCTGCAGCTTTCCAGCTCCCTCACACACTGGCAAAAGAAACTTTCTCCTAGCTCCATTTCTTTGAAGCAGAAAAATGTTTGGATCCTAGCCCCATTGAAGAACCATAGAAATGCCGTTTAGAAAAAGCACTCCTTCTGCTTATATACCCAGCCAGGAATGGCCAAGCCTGGAATCCCCTGCACCATTCTGCAGCTTTCCAGATCCCTCACACACTGGCAAAACAAACTTTCTCCTAGCTGCTTTCCTTTGAAGCAGAAACACGTTTACATCCTAGCCCCATTGAAGAACCATAGAAATTCGGATAACAAAAAGCACTCATTCTGCTTATAGACAAAGCCAGGAATGGCCTAGCCTGGAATCCCCTGCACCATTCAGCAGCTTTCCAGCTCCCTCACACACTGGCAAAAGAAACTTTCTCCTAGCTGCTTTCCTTTGAAGCAGAAACACATTTACATCCTAGCCCCATTGAAGAACCATAGCAATGCCGTTTAGAAAAAGCACTCCTTCTGCTTATAGACCCAGCCAGGAATGGCCTAGCCTGGAATCCCCTGCACCATTCTGCAGCTTTCCAGCTCCCTCACACACTGGCAAAAGAAACTTTCTCCTAGCTGCTTTCCTTTGAAGCAGAAACACGTTTACATCCTAGCCCCATTGAAGAACCATAGAAATTCGGTTTACAAAAAGCAATCATTCTGCAAATAGACCCAGCCAGGAATGGCCTAGCCTGGAATCCCCTGCACCATTCTGCAGCTTTCCAGCTGCGTCACACACTGGCAAAAGAAACTTTCTCCTAGCTGCTTTCCTTTGAAGCAGAAACACGTTTACATCCTAGCCCCATTGAAGAAACATAGAAATTCGGTTTACAAAAAGCAATCATTCTGCAAATAGACCCAGCCAGGAATGGCCTAGCCTGGAATACCATGCACCAATCTGCAGCTTTCCAGCTGCGTCACACACTGGCAAAAGAAACTTTCTCCTAGCTGCTTTCCTTTGTAAGCAGAAAAATGTTTACATCCTAGCCCCATTGAAAAACCATAGAAATGCAGTTTAGAAAAAGCACTCCATCTTCTTATAGACCCAGCCAGGAATGACCTAGCCTGGAATCCCCTGCACCATTCTGCAGCTTTCCAGCTCCCTCACACACTGGCAAAAGAAACTTTCTCCTAGCTCCTTTGCTTTGAAGCAGAAACACGTTGGGATGCAAGCCCCATTGAAGAACCATAGAAATTCGGATAACAAAAAGCACTCATTCTTCTTATAGACACAGCCAGGAATGGCGTAGCCTGGAATACCATGCACCATTCTGCAGCAATCCAGCTCACTCACACACTGGCAAAAGAAACTTTCTCCTAGCTGCTTTCCTTTGAAGCAGAAACACGTTTACATCCTAGCCCTATTGAAGAACCACACAAATGCCGTTTACAAAAAGCATTCCTTCTGCTTATAGACCCAGTCAGGAATGGCCTAGCCTGGAATCGCCTGCACCCTTCTGCAGCTTTCCAGCTCCCTCACACACTGGCAAAAGAAACTTTCTCCTAGCTGCTTTCCTTTGAAGCAGAAACACGTTTACATCCTAGCCCCATTGAAGAACCATAGAAATGCCAGATAGAAAAAGCACTCCTTCTGCTTATTAGACCCAGCCAGGAATGGCCTAGCATGGAATCCCCTGCACCATTCTGCAGCTTTCCAGCTGCCTCACACACTGCCAAAAGAAACTTTCTCCTACCTCCTTTGCTTTGAAGCAGAAACACGTTGGGATCCAAGCCCCATTGAAGAACCATAGAAATTCGGTTTACAAAAAGCACTCATTCTGCAAATTGACCCAGCCAGGAATGGCCTAGCCTGGAATACCATGCACCATTCTGCAGCTTTCCAGCTCCCTCACACATCGGCAAAAGAAACTTTCTCCTAGCTACTTTGCTTTGAAGCAGAAACACGTTTTGATCCTAGTCCCATTCAAGCACCATAGAAAGGCCGTTTAGAAAAAGCACTCCTTCTGCTTATAGACCCAGCCAGGAATGGCCTAGCCTGGAATACCATGCACCATTCTGCAGCTTTCCAGCTCCCTCACACACTGGCAAAAGAAACTTTCTCCTAGCTGCTTTCCTTTGAAGCAGAAACACGTTTACATCCTAGCCCCATTGAAGAAACATAGAAATGCCGTTTAGAAAAAGCACTCCTTCTGCTTATAGACCCAGCCAGGAATGGCCTAGCCTGGAATCCCCTGCACCATTCTGCAGCTTTCCAGCTCCCTCACACACTGGCAAAAGAAACTTTCTCCTAGCTGCTTTCCTTTGAAGCAGAAACACATTTACATCCTAGCCCCATTGAAGAACCATAGCAATGCTGTTTAGAAAAAGCACTCCTTCTGCTTATAGACCCAGCCAGGAATGGCCTAGCCTGGAATCCCCTGCACCATTCAGCAGCTTTCCAGCTCCCTCACACACTGGCAAAAGAAACTTTCTCCTAGCTGCTTTCCTTTGAAGCAGAAACACGTTTACATCCTAGCCCCATTGAAGAACCATAGAAATTCCGTTTACAAAAAGCAATCCTTCTGCTAATAGACCCAGCCAGGAATGGCCTAGCCTGGAATCCCCTGCACCAATCTGCAGCTTTCCAGCTGCGTCACACACTGGCAAAAGAAACTTTCTCCTAGCTGCTTTCCTTTGAAGCAGAAACACGTTTACATCCTAGCCCCATTGAAGAAACATAGAAATTCGGTTTACAAAAAGCAATCATTCTGCAAATAGACCCAGCCAGGAATGGCCTAGCCTGGAATACCATGCACCAATCTGCAGCTTTCCAGCTGCGTCACACACTGGCAAAAGAAACTTTCTCCTAGCTGCTTTCCTTTGTAAGCAGAAAAATGTTTACATCCTAGCCCCATTGAAAAACCATAGAAATGCAGTTTAGAAAAAGCACTCCATCTGCTTATAGACCCAGCCAGGAATGACCTAGCCTGGAATCCCCTGCACCATTCTGCAGCTTTCCAGCTCCCTCACACACTGGCAAAAGAAACTTTCTCCTAGCTCCTTTGCTTTGAAGCAGAAACACGTTGGGATGCAAGCCCCATTGAAGAACCATAGAAATTCGGATAACAAAAAGCACTCATTCTTCTTATAGACACAGCCAGGAATGGCGTAGCCTGGAATACCATGCACCATTCTGCAGCATTCCAGCTCACTCACACACTGGCAAAAGAAACTTTCTCCTAGCTGCTTTCCTTTGAAGCAGAAACACGTTTACATCCTAGCCCTATTGAAGAACCACACAAATGCCGTTTACAAAAAGCATTCCTTCTGCTTATAGACCCAGTCAGGAATGGCCTAGCCTGGAATCGCCTGCACCATTCTGCAGCTTTCCAGCTCCCTCACACACTGGCAAAAGAAACTTTCTCCTAGCTGCTTTCCTTTGAAGCAGAAACACGTTTACATCCTAGCCCCATTGAAGAACCATAGAAATGCCAGTTAGAAAAAGCACTCCTTCTGCTTATTAGGCCCAGCCAGGAATGGCCTAGCATGGAATCCCCTGCACCATTCTGCAGCTTTCCAGCTGCCTCACACACTGCCAAAAGAAACTTTCTCCTAGCTCCTTTGCTTTGAAGCTGTCCTGGAGTCCTGTACCCCTAAATTCCTCTCCTGCCCGGACTTCGGGGGGAAAGGGGAAAAGCCGCCTGGTTTCCCCCCCCCTCGCCTGCCCTGCAGCCGTGGAGGGGGCGGGGACTGCCCCGTGAGTTCCCGCGCTGGAGCCAGGCTGGCATTGGCCGTGCGCTTTCGCGCCTAAAGTGTGGTAACTCTGCCCTTTGTCTAGCGAAGGGTATAAATATTGGGGGTCTTCCCGCCTTTGGGGTTCCCGCTTTTGGATTTTGCCTGTGCCTGGACGAGTTCGCTCACTCTCCTGTGCCTGGACTGCAGAGAGACCACAGGACTTGCCTTGGTGTTAGGCACACCTTTGTCTGCCTAACGACCCTTAACGACCCTTAACGACTCCTGTAGCCGCTGGAGGAGGAAGACCGACT
The DNA here is from genome assembly GCF_015220805.1 of Pogoniulus pusillus. NCBI lineage: Eukaryota > Metazoa > Chordata > Aves > Piciformes > Lybiidae > Pogoniulus > Pogoniulus pusillus. Next base: position 28,562 of record NC_087281.1, read on the forward strand.
GCACGAGCCAGCCTGAGTGAGTTATTTGGCTTAGCTTAATTTAGTAAGAAAACCGCTATTAATTAATAGCTAAAGCCTTTTCCAAAAACTGACTTCCAAATATATATATAGTCAGATTATTAATGGTATCCTCGTAGAATTCTCATGCAACTTAACCTGTTTATCAAACGAAATTAATCTTTGTATATATAGTTGTGGGGGCGGGTTTTGTAAAAATAAAAAATATCTATTTTTGATAAATTTTCTTCTCGGCCACGAATTATTACTGCCCTCTGCAACATTATGGCGCAGTGTATGCTGGGTAGTTCAATCATAGAATTTCTACAAGAAAAGGGATGCCTAATCACAGGGCTTGATTTAATTTGGGCTCAGAAAAATTGTAAAAATCCGGAGAAAATCCTGGAGAAATTAGCTGAGCGCTCAGACCCTGTGATTTCTGAGTCTCCAACGGAGCATTTCTCTGTTGTTCTGGGGTCAGTCGTGACCCAGACTCTGGCCGAATTTGAAAATTATGAAAAAAGAATTCAGGCCTTGGAAAAGGATTTATTAGCCGAAAAAGCTAAATGCCAAAGTATATGGGAAAGCATGCTGGCGCAGACAAAGAGCCTGACCGCGGCACTGACTGCCCAGATGAAAGAAAGGCTTGTAACGCCTGCAGACACCACCTCTTCGGTCTCCGTGTCTGAATTTGAATGGAGTGATTCGCGGGAATCGGGGAAAAAGGCAGAGAATGCCCCGAGGGGCTCTTCGGGGGAGAGGAGTTCCCCGAAACCAGGCACAAAAGACTCTGCTAGAGACTCAGAGAATTCCCCTGCACATGCCTCTGCGCGGCAGAAAGCCTCAAAGCCACGCAGAAAGCGCAGGTCCCGACCGGACTCTCCCGTAGCTAGCGGTGAAGAGAGCTCCGGTGAGGAGGGCGCCATGGTGCAGAGGCACGTGTTGCCTGTGATAAGAATTGAGTCCGTGAAGGGCAGGAAAGGAGCTGCAGGGACCACCGTGATCAAAAAACAGTTTACAGATGCACAGCTCAGTGACTTACAAGTCAAATATGCGAGAGATCCTGGGGACTCAGTCGCTGACTATGTGTATCGAGTGTCCCGAGCCGGTGGGGACCGGGTCCTTCTAGACTCGCAGGAAGCTGCTGGAGACTGGGGGGACGATGTGTTCCTGGCACGTGAACCCGAGGGGACACACAGCCTCACCGCCCGGATAGCCTACTGGGCAAGCAGTGTCCGTCCAGCCTACCGGGGGGAGCCGACGGAACTAAAGGTCACCAGCTCCTCTGAGCTCATCACTGCTCTCCGCAGACTTGCCTGTGTCCAGGCTATCTATGATAAGGGACATTACGATTGCCCGTTTTATGCCCCTGTGGACCCGGAGAGACTGCACCCTATTATGAAGGGTTTGCCAGCAACTCTGCAAATCCAACTAATGAAGAATGTTGAGAAAATTGAACGTGTGCTTGGAGAAAATGCAGAGAACGATGGTGCTAAAGAGCACGTAATGACTTGGGCTGAACTGTTAACTGACTTGAATGCCCACGGGCTGCAGTTTGGGTTTGGGTCTCCTGAAGGAAAAGGGGCTGGGGAGAGACAGTCTCGTGCTTCTCCCCCAGAAAATCCCAGGACTCTGCGCAGGCAGGTCCGGCCAGTGCAGGACTGCCCCCGCAGGGGGACCGGTCCTTCAGGCTTCTCCCCGAGGGGAAGGAGCAGAGACCCACAGAGTGACTGGAGACCCAGAGGAAAGAACAGTTGGTATAGACAAGCCCTGACTTTAGGGGTACCAAAAACTGTTTTAAGGCAGCTGGCAGACTGGCAGCTGAAGGATCTAGTGCGGTGCCTTCAGAAATCGGCTGCAAAATCCAGAGGCAGCCGCGCCAGGGCCAGCGGCAGCGGCTCGCCCAGCGGTGGTTCCCAGAGCGGCTCGCCCAGAAGCGGCAGCCCCCCCGCTGGGAACTGCAGCTCGTCCCCAGACAGAAAGGTTAACCCTTTCTCGTCTCCCACACGGGAGGCAAAACACTGAATTACTGTAATAGTGGCTCGGCAGCTTTTAATGGTCAGCAGTCACGGGGAGAGCTACAGAAGCCCCCAGAATAAAGACCTGCTGCCTAGGTGAGCCACGTGGTCACTGACCACTTGCCCCAGTACAAAAGGCCACCGGATTAGTGCACGGTGGATCGTCCCAAATTATTAATTGTCAAGCCTGGCCTTTATAGGCCGAGGCAGGTTTTGTCTCCTTACAGGTTAAGGTCGAGGCAGAGGACCAGTTCCTGACCACCTGACCAGCACCTGGGAAAAGGAGAACCAGCTACACGAGAGACGGAGTCATATCACCGGGGTGGCCAGTGGATGATGGCTTCAGGACCCACGGACTGTGACCTCCAGCCATGGACTCAGAGCATCTAAGGCTCTGCCATGAACTTGGTTGCTCTACCAGGAACAGAGCAATCTTCAAATTGACTGTGTAGCTTTATTTAATACTGTTTGGGCTATTGTTAAGCCTTGTTAAGTATTGTTAAATATTGTTGGGGCGATTAATGTATTGTTAATGTTGGAAAAGGCTAAGCCATATATATATATTAATAGGTTCCTAAATTGAAGGGGGATCACCTCTCACTCAAGTTCTAGACAAAGATGCTCATTACCACCGGGGTGGGATGTCCTGGAGTCCTGTACCCCTAAATTCCTCTCCTGCCCGGACTTCGGGGGGGAAAGGGGAAAAGCCGCCTGGTTTCCCCCCCCCTCGCCTGCCCTGCAGCCGAGGAGGGGGCGGGGACTGCCCCGTGAGTTCCCGCGCTGGAGCCAGGCTGGCATTGGCCGTGCGCTTTCGCGCCTAAAGTGTGGTAACTCTGCCCTTTGTCTAGCGAAGGGTATAAATATTGGGGGTCTTCCCGCCTTTGGGGTTCCCGCTTTTGGATTTTGCCTGTGCCTGGACGAGTTCGCTCACTCTCCTGTGCCTGGACTGCAGAGAGACCACAGGACTTGCCTTGGTGTTAGGCACACCTTTGTCTGCCTAACGACCCTTAACGACCCTTAACAACTCCTGTAGCCGCTGGAGGAGGAAGACCGACTGCACGAGCCAGCCTGAGTGAGTTATTTGGCTTAGCTTAATTTAGTAAGAAAACCGCTATTAATTAATAGCTAAAGCCTTTTCCAAAAACTGACTTCCAAATATATATATAGTCAGATTATTAATGGTATCCTCGTAGAATTCTCATGCAACTTAACCTGTTTATCAAACGAAATTAATCTTTGTATATATAGTTGTGGGGGCGGGTTTTGTAAAAATAAAAAATATCTATTTTTGATAAATTTTCTTCTCGGCCACGAATTATTACTGCCCTCTGCAACAGAAGCAGAAACACGTTGGGATCCAAGCCCCATTGAAGAACCATAGAAATTCGGATAACAAAAAGCACTCATTCTGCTTATAGACACAGCCAGGAATGGCCTAGCCTGGAATACCATGCACCATTCTGCAGCATTCCAGCTCACTCACACACTGGCAAAAGAAACTTTCTCCTAGCTGCTTTCCTTTGAAGCAGAAACACGTTTACATCCTAGCCCCATTGAAGAATCACACAAATGCCGTTTACAAAAAGCATTCCTTCTGCTTATAGACCCAGTCAGGAATGGCCTAGCCTGGAATCGCCTGCACCATTCTGCAGCTTTCCAGCTCCCTCACACACTGGCAAAAGAAACTTTCTCCTAGCTGCCTTTCCTTTGAAGCAGAAACACGTTTACATCCTAGCCCCATTGAAGAACCATAGAAATGCCGTTTAGAAAAAGCACTCCTTCTGCTTATATACCCAGCCAGGAATGGCCAAGCCTGGAATCCCCTGCACCATTCTGCAGCTTTCCAGATCCCTCACACACTGGCAAAACAAACTTTCTCCTAGCTGCTTTCCTTTGAAGCAGAAACACGTTTACATCCTAGCCCCATTGAAGAACCATAGAAATTCGGATAACAAAAAGCACTCATTCTGCTTATAGACCCAGCCAGGAATGGCCTAGCCTGGAATCCCCTGCACCATTCTGCAGCTTTCCAGCTCCCTCACACACTGGCAAAAGAAACTTTCTCCTAGCTGCTTTCCTTTGAAGCAGAAACACGTTTACATCCTAGCCCCATTGAAGAACCATAGCAATGCCGTTTAGAAAAAGCACTCCTTCTGCTTATAGACCCAGCCAGGAATGGCCTAGCCTGGAATCGCCTGCACCATTCTGCAGCTTTCCAGCTCCCTCACACACTGGCAAAAGAAACTTTCTCCTAGCTGCTTTCCTTTGAAGCAGAAACACGTTTACATCCTAGCCCCATTGAAGAACCATAGAAATTCGGTTTACAAAAAGCAATCATTCTGCATATAGACCCAGCCAGGAATGGCCTAGCCTGGAATACCCTGCACCATTCTGCAGCTTTCCAGCTGCGTCACACACTGGCAAAAGAAACTTTCTCCTAGCTGCTTTCCTTTGAAGCAGAAAAATGTTTACATCCTAGCCCCATTGAAGAACCATAGAAATGCAGTTTAGAAAAAGCACTCCATCTGCTTATAGACCCAGCCAGGAATGACCTAGCCTGGAATCCCCTGCACCATTCTGCAGCTTTCCAGCTCCCTCACACACTGGCAAAAGAAACTTTCTCCTAGCTCCTTTGCCTTTGAAGCAGAAACACGTTGGACATCCTAGCCCCATTGAAGAACCATAGAAATTCGGTTACAAAAAGCACTCATTCTGCTTATAGACACAGCCAGGAATGGCATAGCCTGGAATACCATGCACCATTCTGCAGCTTTCCAGCTCACTCACACACTGGCAAAAGAAACTTTCTCCTAGCTGCTTTCCTTTGAAGCAGAAACACGTTTACATCCTAGCCCCTATTGAAGAACCACACAAATGCCGTTTACAAAAAGCATTCCTTCTGCTTATAGACCCAGTCAGGAATGGCCTAGCCTGGAATCGCCTGCACCATTCTGCAGCTTTCCAGCTCCCTCACACACTGGCAAAAGAAACTTTCTCCTAGCTGCTTTCCTTTGAAGCAGAAACACGTTTACATCCTAGCCCCATTGAAGAACCATAGAAATGCCGGATAGAAAAAGCACTCCTTCTGCTTATTAGGCCCAGCCAGGAATGGCCTAGCATGGAATCCCCTGCACCATTCTGCAGCTTTCCAGCTGCCTCACACACTGCCAAAAGAAACTTTCTCCTAGCTCCTTTGCTTTGAAGCAGAAACACGTTGGGATCCAAGCCCCATTGAAGAACCATAGAAATTCGGATAACAAAAAGCACTCATTCTACTTATAGACACAGCCAGGAATGGCCTAGCCTGGAATACCATGCACCATTCTGCAGCATTCCAGCTCACTCACACACTGGCAAAAGAAACTTTCTCCTAGCTGCTTTCCTTTGAAGCTGAAACACGTTTACATCCTAGCCCCATTGAAGAATCACGCAAATGCCGTTTACAAAAAGCATTCCTTCTGCTTATAGACCCAGTCAGGAATGGCTTAGCCTGCAATCGCCTGCACCATTCTGCAGCTTTCCAGCTCCCTCACACACTGGCAAAAGAAACTTTCTCCTAGCTGCTTTCCTTTGAAGCAGAAACACGTTTACATCCTAGCCCCATTGAAGAACCATAGAAATGCCGGTTAGAAAAAGCACTCCTTCTGCTTATATACCCAGCCAGGAATGGCCAAGCCTGGAATCCCCTGCACCATTCTGCAGCATTCCAGATCCCTCACACACTGGCAAAACAAACTTTCTCCTAGCTGCTTTCCTTTGAAGCAGAAACACGTTTACATCCTAGCCCCATTGAAGAACCATAGAAATGCCGTTTAGAAAAAGCACTCCTTCTGCTTATAGACCCAGCCAGGAATGGCCTAGCCTGGAATCCCCTGCACCATTCTGCAGCTTTCCAGCTCCCTCACACACTGGCAAAAGAAACTTTCTCCTAGCTGCTTTCCTTTGAAGCAGAAACACGTTTACATCCTAGTCCCATTGAAGAACCATAGCAATGCCTTTTAGAAAAAGCACTCCTTCTGCTTATAGACCCAGCCAGGAACGGCCTAGCCGGAATCCCATGCACCATTCAGCAGCTTTCCAGCTCCCTCATACACTGGCAAAAGAAACTTTCTCCTAGCTGCTTTCCTTTGAAGCAGAAACACGTTTACTTCCTAGCCCCATTGAAGAACCATACAAATTCGGTTTACAAAAAGCAATCATTCTGCAAATAGACCCAGCCAGGAATGGCCTAGCCTGGAATACCATGCACCAATCTGCAGCTTTACAGCTGCGTCACACACTGGCAAAAGAAACTTTCTCCTAGCTGCTTTCCTTTGAAGCAGAAACACGTTTACATCCTAGCCCCATTGAAGAACCATAGAAATGCAGTTTAGAAAAAGCACTCCTTCTGCTTATAGACCCAGCCAGGAATGACCTAGCCTGGAATCCCCTGCACCATTCTGCAGCTTTCCAGCTGCGTCACTCACTGGCAAAAGAAACTTTCTCCTAGCTGCTTTCCTTTGAAGCAGAAACACGTTTACATCCTAGCCCCATTGAAGAACCATAGAAATGCCGTTTAGAAAAAGCACTCCTTCTGCTTATAGACCCAGCCAGGAATGGCCTAGCCTGGAATACCATGCACCATTCTGCAGCATTCCAGCTCACTCACACACTGGCAAAAGAAACTTTCTCCTAGCTGCTTTCCTTTGAAGCAGAAACACGTTTACATCCTAGCCCCATTGAAGAATCACACAAATGCCGTTTACAAAAAGCATTCCTTCTGCTTATAGACCCAGTCAGGAATGGCCTAGCCTGGAATCGCCTGCACCATTCTGCAGCTTTCCAGCTCCCTCACACACTGGCAAAAGAAACTTTCTCCTAGCTCCATTTCTTTGAAGCAGAAAAATGTTTGGATCCTAGCCCCATTGAAGAACCATAGAAATGCCGTTTAGAAAAAGCACTCCTTCTGCTTATATACCCAGCCAGGAATGGCCAAGCCTGGAATCCCCTGCACCATTCTGCAGCTTTCCAGATCCCTCACACACTGGCAAAACAAACTTTCTCCTAGCTGCTTTCCTTTGAAGCAGAAACACGTTTACATCCTAGCCCCATTGAAGAACCATAGAAATTCGGATAACAAAAAGCACTCATTCTGCTTATAGACACAGCCAGGAATGGCCTAGCCTGGAATCCCCTGCACCATTCAGCAGCTTTCCAGCTCCCTCACACACTGGCAAAAGAAACTTTCTCCTAGCTGCTTTCCTTTGAAGCAGAAACACATTTACATCCTAGCCCCATTGAAGAACCATAGCAATGCCGTTTAGAAAAAGCACTCCTTCTGCTTATAGACCCAGCCAGGAATGGCCTAGCCTGGAATCGCCTGCACCATTCTGCAGCTTTCCAGCTCCCTCACACACTGGCAAAAGAAACTTTCTCCTAGCTGCTTTCCTTTGAAGCAGAAACACGTTTACATCCTAGCCCCATTGAAGAACCATAGAAATTCGGTTTACAAAAAGCAATCATTCTGCAAATAGACCCAGCCAGGAATGGCCTAGCCTGGAATACCATGCACCAATCTGCAGCTTTCCAGCTGCGTCACACACTGGCAAAAGAAACTTTCTCCTAGCTGCTTTCCTTTGTAAGCAGAAAAATGTTTACATCCTAGCCCCATTGAAAAACCATAGAAATGCAGTTTAGAAAAAGCACTCCATCTGCTTATAGACCCAGCCAGGAATGACCTAGCCTGGAATCCCCTGCACCATTCTGCAGCTTTCCAGCTCCCTCACACACTGGCAAAAGAAACTTTCTCCTAGCTCCTTTGCTTTGAAGCAGAAACACGTTGGGATGCAAGCCCCATTGAAGAACCATAGAAATTCGGATAACAAAAAGCACTCATTCTTCTTATAGACACAGCCAGGAATGGCGTAGCCTGGAATACCATGCACCATTCTGCAGCATTCCAGCTCACTCACACACTGGCAAAAGAAACTTTCTCCTAGCTGCTTTCCTTTGAAGCAGAAACACGTTTACATCCTAGCCCTATTGAAGAACCACACAAATGCCGTTTACAAAAAGCATTCCTTCTGCTTATAGACCCAGTCAGGAATGGCCTAGCCTGGAATCGCCTGCACCATTCTGCAGCTTTCCAGCTCCCTCACACACTGGCAAAAGAAACTTTCTCCTAGCTGCTTTCCTTTGAAGCAGAAACACGTTTACATCCTAGCCCCATTGAAGAACCATAGAAATGCCGGATAGAAAAAGCACTCCTTCTGCTTATTAGGCCCAGCCAGGAATGGCCTAGCATGGAATCCCCTGCACCATTCTGCAGCTTTCCAGCTGCCTCACACACTGCCAAAAGAAACTTTCTCCTAGCTCCTTTGCTTTGAAGCAGAAACACGTTGGGATCCAAGCCCCATTGAAGAACCATAGAAATTCGGATAACAAAAAGCACTCATTCTGCTTATAGACACAGCCAGGAATGGCCTAGCCTGGAATACCATGCACCATTCTACAGCATTCCAGCTCACTCACACACTGGCAAAAGAAACTTTCTCCTAGCTGCTTTCCTTTGAAGCAGAAACACGTTTACATCCTAGCCCCATTGAAGAATCACGCAAATGCCGTTTACAAAAAGCATTCCTTCTGCTTATAGACCCAGTCAGGAATGGCTTAGCCTGCAATCGCCTGCACCATTCTGCAGCTTTCCAGCTCCCTCACACACTGGCAAAAGAAACTTTCTCCTAGCTGCTTTCCTTTGAAGCAGAAACACGTTTACATCCTAGCCCCATTGAAGAACCATAGAAATGCCGTTTAGAAAAAGCACTCCTTCTGCTTATATACCCAGCCAGGAATGGCCAAGCCTGGAATCCCCTGCACCATTCTGCAGCATTCCAGATCCCTCACACACTGGCAAAACAAACTTTCTCCTAGCTGCTTTCCTTTGAAGCAGAAACACGTTTACATCCTAGCCCCATTGAAGAACCATAGAAATGCCGTTTAGAAAAAGCACTCCTTCTGCTTATAGACCCAGCCAGGAATGGCCTAGCCTGGAATCCCCTGCACCATTCTGCAGCTTTCCAGCTCCCTCACACACTGGCAAAAGAAACTTTCTCCTAGCTGCTTTCCTTTGAAGCAGAAACACGTTTACATCCTAGCCCCATTGAAGAACCATAGCAATGCCTTTTAGAAAAAGCACTCCTTCTGCTTATAGACCCAGCCAGGAACGGCCTAGCCCGGAATACCATGCACCATTCAGCAGCTTTCCAGCTCCCTCATACACTGGCAAAAGAAACTTTCTCCTAGCTGCTTTCCTTTGAAGCAGAAACACGTTTACTTCCTAGCCCCATTGAAGAACCATACAAATTCGGTTTACAAAAAGCAATCATTCTGCAAATAGACCCAGCCAGGAATGGCCTAGCCTGGAATACCATGCAACAATCTGCAGCTTTACAGCTGCGTCACACACTGGCAAAAGAAACTTTCTCCTAGCTGCTTTCCTTTGAAAGCAGAAACATGTTTACATCCTAGCCCCATTAAAGAACCATAGAAATGCAGTTTAGAAAAAGCACTCCTTCTGCTTATAGACACAGCCAGGAATGGCCTAGCCTGGAATCCCCTGCACCATTCAGCAGCTTTCCAGCTCCCTCACACACTGGCAAAAGAAACTTTCTCCTAGCTGCTTTCCTTTGAAGCAGAAACACGTTTACATCCTAGCCCCATTGAAGAACCATAGAAATTCGGTTTACGAAAAGCACTCATTCTGCTTATAGACACAGCTAGGAATGGCCTAGCCTGGAATACCATGCACCATTCTGCAGCATTCCAGCTCCCTCACACACTGGCAAAAGAAACTTTCTCCTAGCTGCTTTCCTTTGAAGCAGAAACACGTTTACATCCTAGCCCCATTGAAGAATTACACAAATGCCGTTTACAAAAAGCATTCCTTCTGCTTATAGACCCAGTCAGGAATGACATAGCGTGGAATCCCCTGCACCATTCTGCAGCTTTCCAGCTTCCTCACACACTGGCAAAAGAAACTTTCTCCTAGCCGCTTTCCTTTGAAGCAGAAACACGTTTACATCCTTGCCCCATTGAAGAACCATAGAAATGCCGGTTAGAAAAAGCACTCCTTCTGCTTATCGACCCAGCCAGGAATGGCCTACCCTGGAATCCCCTACACCATTCTGCAGCTTTCCCGCTCCCTCACACACTGGCAAAAGAAACTTTCTCCTAGCTGCCTTCCTTTGAAGCAGAAACACGTTTACATTCTAGCCCCATTGAAGAATTACACAAATGTCGTTTAGAAAAAGCATTCCTTCTGCTTATAGACCCAGTCAGGAATGACATAGCGTGGAATCCCCTGCACCATTCTGCAGCTTTCTAGCTCCCTCACACACTGGCAAAAGAAACTTTCTCCTAGCTGCTTTCCTTTGAAGCAGAAACACGTTTACATCCTAGCCCCATTGAAGAACCATAGAAATGCCGTTTAGAAAAAGCACTCCTTCTGCTTATAGACCCAGCCAGGAATGGCCTAGCCTGGAATCCCCTGCACCATTCTGCAGCTTTCCAGCTCCCTCACACACTGGCAAAAGAAACTTTCTCCTAGCTGCTTTCCTTTGAAGCAGAAACACGTTTACATCCTAGCCCCATTGAAGAACCATAGAAATGCCGTTTACAAAAAGCATTCCTTCTGCTTATAGACCCAGTCAGGAATGGCCTAGCCTGGAATCCCCTGCACCATTCTGCAGCTTTCCAGCTCCCTCACACACTGGCAAAAGAAACTTTCTCCTAGCTGCTTTCCTTTGAAGCAGAAACACGTTTACATCCTAGCCCCATTGAAGAACCATAGAAATGCCAGTTAGAAAAAGCACTCCTTCTGCTTATTAGACCCAGCCAGGAATGGCCTAGCATGGAATCCCCTGCACCATTCTGCAGCTTTCCAGCTGCCTCACACACTGCCAAAAGAAACTTTCTCCTACCTCCTTTGCTTTGAAGCAGAAACACGTTGGGATCCAAGCCCCATTGAAGAACCATAGAAATTCGGATAACAAAAAGCACTCATTCTGCTTATAGACACAGCCAGGAATGGCCTAGCCTGGAATACCATGCACCATTCTGCAGCATTCCAGCTCACTCACACACTGGCAAAAGAAACTTTCTCCTAGCTGCTTTCCTTTGAAGCAGAAACACGTTTACATCCTAGCCCCATTGAAGAATCACACAAATGCCGTTTACAAAAAGCATTCCTTCTGCTTATAGACCCAGTCAGGAATGGCCTAGCCTGGAATCGCCTGCACCATTCTGCAGCTTTCCAGCTCCCTCACACACTGGCAAAAGAAACTTTCTCCTAGCTGCTTTCCTTTGAAGCAGAAACACGTTTACATCCTAGCCCCATTGAAGAACCATAGAAATGCCGTTTAGAAAAAGCACTCCTTCTGCTTATAGACCCAGCCAGGAATGGCCTAGCCTGGAATCCCCTGCACCATTCTGCAGCTTTCCAGCTCCCTCACACACTGGCAAAAGAAACTTTCTCCTAGCTGCTTTCCTTTGAAGCAGAAACACATTTACATCCTAGCCCCATTGAAGAACCATAGAAATGCCGTTTAGAAAAAGCACTCCTTCTGCTTATAGACCCAGCCAGGAATGGCCTAGCCTGGAATCCCCTGCACCATTCTGCAGCTTTCCAGCTCCCTCACACACTGGCAAAAGAAACTTTCTCCTAGCTGCTTTCCTTTGAAGCAGAAACACGTTTACATCCTAGCCCCATTGAAGAACCATAGAAATTCGGTTTACAAAAAGCAATCATTCTGCTTATAGACCCAGCCAGGAATGGCCTAGCCTGGAATACCCTGCACCATTCTGCAGCTTTCCAGCTCCCTCACACACTGGCAAAAGAAACTTTCTCCTAGCTGCTTTCCTTTGAAGCAGAAACACGTTTACATCCTAGCCCCATTGAAGAACCATAGAAATGCAGTTTAGAAAAAGCACTCCTTCTGCTTATAGACCCAGCCAGGAATGACCTAGCCTGGAATCCCCTGCACCATTCTGCAGCTTTCCAGCTCCCTCACACACTGGCAAAAGAAACTTTCTCCTAGCTGCTTTCCTTTGAAGCAGAAACACGTTGACATCCTAGCCCCATTGAAGAACCATAGAAATTCGGTTAACAAAAAGCACTCCTTCTGCTTATAGACCCAGCCAGGAATGGCCTAGCCTGGAATCCCCTGCACCATTCTGCAGCTTTCCAGCTCCCTCACACACTGGCAAAAGAAACTTTCTCCTAGCTGCTTTCCTTTGAAGCAGAAACACGTTTACATCCTAGCCCCTATTGAAGAACCATAGAAATGCCGTTTACAAAAAGCATTCCTTCTGCTTATAGACCCAGTCAGGAATGGCCTAGCCTGGAATCCCCTGCACCATTCTGCAGCTTTCCAGCTCCCTCACACACTGGCAAAAGAAACTTTCTCCTAGCTGCTTTCCTTTGAAGCAGAAACACGTTTACATCCTAGCCCCATTGAAGAACCATAGAAATGCCGGTTAGAAAAAGCACTCCTTCTGCTTATAGACCCAGCCAGGAATGGCCTAGCCTGGAATCCCCTGCACCATTCTGCAGCTTTCCAGCTGCGTCACACACTGGCAAAAGAAACTTTCTCCTAGCTGCTTTCCTTTGAAGCAGAAACACGTTTACATCCTAGCCCCATTGAAGAACCATAGAAATTCGCTTATACAAAAAGCACTCCTTCTGCTTATAGACCCAGCCAGGAATGGCCTAGCCTGGAATCCCCTGCACCATTCTGCAGCTTTCCAGCTCCCTCACACACTGGCAAAAGAAACTTTCTCCTAGCTGCTTTCCTTTGAAGCAGAAACACGTTTACATCCTAGCCCCATTGAAGAACCACACAAATGCCGTTTACAAAAAGCATTCCTTCTGCTTATAGACCCAGTCAGGAATGGCCTAGCCTGGAATCGCCTGCACCATTCTGCAGCTTTCCAGCTCCCTCACACACTGGCAAAAGAAACTTTCTCCTAGCTGCTTTCCTTTGAAGCAGAAACACGTTTACATCCTAGCCCCATTGAAGAACCATAGAAATGCCGTTTAGAAAAAGCACTCCTTCTGCTTATATACCCAGCCAGGAATGGCCAAGCCTGGAATCCCCTGCACCATTCTGCAGCATTCCAGATCCCTCACACACTGGCAAAACAAACTTTCTCCTAGCTGCTTTCCTTTGAAGCAGAAACACGTTTACATCCTAGCCCCATTGAAGAACCATAGAAATGCCGTTTAGAAAAAGCACTCCTTCTGCTTATAGACCCAGCCAGGAATGGCCTAGCCTGGAATCCCCTGCACCATTCTGCAGCTTTCCAGCTCCCTCACACACTGGCAAAAGAAACTTTCTCCTAGCTGCTTTCCTTTGAAGCAGAAACACGTTTACATCCTAGCCCCATTGAAGAACCATAGCAATGCCTTTTAGAAAAAGCACTCCTTCTGCTTATAGACCCAGCCAGGAACGGCCTAGCCCGGAATACCATGCACCATTCAGCAGCTTTCCAGCTCCCTCATACACTGGCAAAAGAAACTTTCTCCTAGCTGCTTTCCTTTGAAGCAGAAACACGTTTACTTCCTAGCCCCATTGAAGAACCATACAAATTCGGTTTACAAAAAGCAATCATTCTGCAAATAGACCCAGCCAGGAATGGCCTAGCCTGGAATACCATGCAACAATCTGCAGCTTTACAGCTGCGTCACACACTGGCAAAAGAAACTTTCTCCTAGCTGCTTTCCTTTGAAAGCAGAAACATGTTTACATCCTAGCCCCATTAAAGAACCATAGAAATGCAGTTTAGAAAAAGCACTCCTTCTGCTTATAGACACAGCCAGGAATGGCCTAGCCTGGAATCCCCTGCACCATTCAGCAGCTTTCCAGCTCCCTCACACACTGGCAAAAGAAACTTTCTCCTAGCTGCTTTCCTTTGAAGCAGAAACACGTTTACATCCTAGCCCCATTGAAGAACCATAGAAATTCGGTTTACGAAAAGCACTCATTCTGCTTATAGACACAGCTAGGAATGGCCTAGCCTGGAATACCATGCACCATTCTGCAGCATTCCAGCTCCCTCACACACTGGCAAAAGAAACTTTCTCCTAGCTGCTTTCCTTTGAAGCAGAAACACGTTTACATCCTAGCCCCATTGAAGAATTACACAAATGCCGTTTACAAAAAGCATTCCTTCTGCTTATAGACCCAGTCAGGAATGACATAGCGTGGAATCCCCTGCACCATTCTGCAGCTTTCCAGCTTCCTCACACACTGGCAAAAGAAACTTTCTCCTAGCCGCTTTCCTTTGAAGCAGAAACACGTTTACATCCTTGCCCCATTGAAGAACCATAGAAATGCCGGTTAGAAAAAGCACTCCTTCTGCTTATAGACCCAGCCAGGAATGGCCTAGCCTGGAATCCCCTACACCATTCTGCAGCTTTCCAGCTCCCTCACACACTGGCAAAAGAAACTTTCTCCTAGCTGCTTCCTTTGAAGCAGAAACACGTTTACATCCTAGCCCCATTGAAGAACCATAGAAATGTCGTTTAGAAAAAGCATTCCTTCTGCTTATAGACCCAGTCAGGAATGACCTAGCCTGGAATCCCCTGCACCATTCTGCAGCTTTCTAGCTCCCTCACACACTGGCAAAAGAAACTTTCTCCTAGCTCCTTTCCTTTGAAGCAGAAACACGTTTTGATCCCAGCCCCATTGAAGAACCATAGAAATGCAGTTTAGAAAAAGCACTCCTTCTGCTTATAGACCCAGCCAGGAATGGCCTAGCCTGGAATCCCCTGCACCATTCTGCAGCTTTCCAGCTCCCTCACACACTGGCAAAAGAAACTTTCTCCTAGCTGCTTTCCTTTGAAGCAGAAACACGTTTACATCCTAGCCCTATTGAAGAACCATAGAAATGCCGTTTACAAAAAGCATTCCTTCTGCTTATAGACCCAGTCAGGAATGGCCTAGCCTGGAATCGCCTGCACCATTCTGCAGCTTTCCAGCTCCCTCACACACTGGCAAAAGAAACTTTCTCCTAGCTGCTTTCCTTTGAAGCAGAAACACGTTTACATCCTAGCCCCATTGAAGAACCATAGAAATGCCGTTAGAAAAAGCACTCCTTCTGCTTATAGACCCAGCCAGGAATGGCCTAGCCTGGAATCCCCTGCACCATTCTGCAGCTTTCCAGCTGCCTCACACACTGGCAAAAGAAACTTTCTCCTAGCTGCTTTCCTTTGAAGCAGAAACACGTTTGACATCCTAGCCCCATTGAAGAACCATAGAAATTCGGTTACAAAAAGCACTCATTCTGCTTATAGACCCAGCCAGGAATGGCCTAGCCTGGAATCCCCTGCACCATTCTGCAGCTTTCCAGCTCCCTCACACACTGGCAAAAGAAACTTTCTCCTAGCTGCTTTCCTTTGAAGCAGAAACACGTTTACATCCTAGCCCCATTGAAGAACCATAGAAATGCCGTTTACAAAAAGCATTCCTTCTGCTTATAGACCCAGTCAGGAATGGCCTAGCCTGGAATCGCCTGCACCATTCTGCAGCTTTCCAGCTCCCTCACACACTGGCAAAAGAAACTTTCTCCTAGCTGCTTTCCTTTGAAGCAGAAACACGTTTACATCCTAGCCCCATTGAAGAACCATAGAAATGCCGTTTAGAAAAAGCACTCCTTCTGCTTATAGACCCAGCCAGGAATGGCCTAGCCTGGAATCCCCTGCACCATTCTGCAGCTTTCCAGCTCCCTCACACACTGGCAAAAGAAACTTTCTCCTAGCTGCTTTCCTTTGAAGCAGAAACACGTTTACATCCTAGCCCCATTGAAGAACCATAGAAATGCCGTTTAGAAAAAGCACTCCTTCTGCTTATAGACCCAGCCAGGAATGGCCTAGCCTGGAATCCCCTGCACCATTCTGCAGCTTTCCAGCTCCCTCACACACTGGCAAAAGAAACTTTCTCCTAGCTGCTTTCCTTTGAAGCAGAAACACGTTTACATCCTAGCCCCATTGAAGAACCATAGAAATTCGGTTTACAAAAAGCAATCATTCTGCTTATAGACCCAGCCAGGAATGGCCTAGCCTGGAATACCCTGCACCATTCTGCAGCTTTCCAGCTCCCTCACACACTGGCAAAAGAAACTTTCTCCTAGCTGCTTTCCTTTGAAGCAGAAACACGTTTACATCCTAGCCCCATTGAAGAACCATAGAAATGCAGTTTAGAAAAAGCACTCCTTCTGCTTATAGACCCAGCCAGGAATGACCTAGCCTGGAATCCCCTGCACCATTCTGCAGCTTTCCAGCTCCCTCACACACTGGCAAAAGAAACTTTCTCCTAGCTCCTTTCCTTTGAAGCAGAAACACGTTGACATCCTAGCCCCATTGAAGAACCATAGAAATTCGGATAACAAAAAGCACTCATTCTGCTTATAGACCCAGCCAGGAATGGCCTAGCCTGGAATCCCCTGCACCATTCTGCAGCTTTCCAGCTCACTCACACACTGGCAAAAGAAACTTTCTCCTAGCTGCTTTCCTTTGAAGCAGAAACACGTTTACATCCTAGCCCTATTGAAGAACCATAGAAATGCCGTTTACAAAAAGCATTCCTTCTGCTTATAGACCCAGTCAGGAATGGCCTAGCCTGGAATCCCCTGCACCATTCTGCAGCTTTCCAGCTCCCTCACACACTGGCAAAAGAAACTTTCTCCTAGCTGCTTTCCTTTGAAGCAGAAACACGTTTACATCCTAGCCCCATTGAAGAACCATAGAAATGCCGGTTAGAAAAAGCACTCCTTCTGCTTATAGACCCAGCCAGGAATGGCCTAGCCTGGAATCCCCTGCACCATTCTGCAGCTTTCCAGCTGCCTCACACACTGCCAAAAGAAACTTTCTCCTACCTCCTTTGCTTTGAAGCAGAAACACGTTGGGATCCAAGCCCCATTGAAGAACCATAGAAATTCGGATAACAAAAAGCACTCATTCTGCTTATAGACACAGCCAGGAATGGCCTAGCCTGGAATACCATGCACCATTCTGCAGCATTCCAGCTCACTCACACACTGGCAAAAGAAACTTTCTCCTAGCTGCTTTCCTTTGAAGCAGAAACACGTTTACATCCTAGCCCCATTGAAGAATCACACAAATGCCGTTTACAAAAAGCATTCCTTCTGCTTATAGACCCAGTCAGGAATGGCCTAGCCTGGAATCGCCTGCACCATTCTGCAGCTTTCCAGCTCCCTCACACACTGGCAAAAGAAACTTTCTCCTAGCTGCTTTCCTTTGAAGCAGAAACACGTTTACATCCTAGCCCCATTGAAGAACCATAGCAATGCCTTTTAGAAAAAGCAATCCTTCTGCTTATAGACCCAGCCAGGAATGGCCTAGCCTGGAATCCCCTGCACCATTCAGCAGCTTTCCAGCTCCCTCACACACTGGCAAAAGAAACTTTCTCCTAGCTGCTTTCCTTTGAAGCAGAAACACATTTACATCCTAGCCCCATTGAAGAACCATAGCAATGCCGTTTAGAAAAAGCACTCCTTCTGCTTATAGACCCAGCCAGGAATGGCCTAGCCCGGAATACGATGCACCATTCAGCAGGTTTCCAGCTGCGTCACACACTGGCAAAAGAAACTTTCTCCTAGCTGCTTTCCTTTGTAAGCAGAAAAATGTTTACATCCTAGCCCCATTGAAAAACCATAGAAATGCAGTTTAGAAAAAGCACTCCATCTGCTTATAGACCCAGCCAGGAATGACCTAGCCTGGAATCCCCTGCACCATTCTGCAGCTTTCCAGCTCCCTCACACACTGGCAAAAGAAACTTTCTCCTAGCTCCTTTGCTTTGAAGCAGAAACACGTTGGGATGCAAGCCCCATTGAAGAACCATAGAAATTCGGATAACAAAAAGCACTCATTCTTCTTATAGACACAGCCAGGAATGGCCTAGCCTGGAATACCATGCACCATTCTGCAGCATTCCAGCTCACTCACACACTGGCAAAAGAAACTTTCTCCTAGCTGCTTTCCTTTGAAGCAGAAACACGTTTACATCCTAGCCCTATTGAAGAACCACACAAATGCCGTTTACAAAAAGCATTCCTTCTGCTTATAGACCCAGTCAGGAATGGCCTAGCCTGGAATCGCCTGCACCATTCTGCAGCTTTCCAGCTCCCTCACACACTGGCAAAAGAAACTTTCTCCTAGCTGCTTTCCTTTGAAGCAGAAACACGTTTACATCCTAGCCCCATTGAAGAACCATAGAAATGCCGGATAGAAAAAGCACTCCTTCTGCTTATTAGACCCAGCCAGGAATGGCCTAGCATGGAATCCCCTGCACCATTCTGCAGCTTTCCAGCTGCCTCACACGCTGCCAAAAGAAACTTTCTCCTAGCTCCTTTGCTTTGAAGCAGAAACATTTTGGGATCCAAGCCCCATTGAAGAACCATAGAAATTCGGATAACAAAAAGCACTCATTCTGCTTATAGACACAGCCAGGAATGGCCTAGCCTGGAATACCATGCACCATTCTGCAGCATTCCAGCTCACTCACACACTGGCAAAAGAAACTTTCTCCTAGCTGCTTTCCTTTGAAGCAGAAACACGTTTACATCCTAGCCCCATTGAAGAATCACACAAATGCCGTTTACAAAAAGCATTCCTTCTGCTTATAGACCCAGTCAGGAATGGCCTAGCCTGGAATCGCCTGCACCATTCTGCAGCTTTCCAGCTCCCTCACACACTGGCAAAAGAAACTTTCTCCTAGCTGCTTTCCTTTGAAGCAGAAACACGTTTACATCCTAGCCCCATTGAAGAACCATAGAAATGCCGTTTAGAAAAAGCACTCCTTCTGCTTATATACCCAGCCAGGAATGGCCAAGCCTGGAATCCCCTGCACCATTCTGCAGCTTTCCAGATCCCTCACACACTGGCAAAACAAACTTTCTCCTAGCTGCTTTCCTTTGAAGCAGAAACACGTTTACATCCTAGCCCCATTGAAGAACCATAGAAATGCCGTTTAGAAAAAGCACTCCTTCTGCTTATAGACCCAGCCAGGAATGGCCTAGCCTTGAATCCCCTGCACCATTCTGCAGCTTTCCAGCTCCCTCACACACTGGCAAAAGAAACTTTCTCCTAGCTGCTTTCCTTTGAAGCAGAAACACGTTTACATCCTAGCCCCATTGAAGAACCATAGCAATGCCGTTTAGAAAAAGCACTCCTTCTGCTTATAGACCCAGCCAGGAACGGCCTAGCCCGGAATCCCCTGCACCATTCTGCAGCTTTCCAGCTCCCTCATACACTGGCAAAAGAAACTTTCTCCTAGCTGCTTTCCTTTGAAGCAGAAACACGTTTACTTCCTAGCCCCATTGAAGAACCATACAAATTCGGTTTACAAAAAGCAATCATTCTGCAAATAGACCCAGCCAGGAATGGCCTAGCCTGGAATACCATGCACCAATCTGCAGCTTTACAGCTGCGTCACACACTGGCAAAAGAAACTTTCTCCTAGCTGCTTTCCTTTGAAAGCAGAAACATGTTTACATCCTAGCCCCATTAAAGAACCATAGAAATGCAGTTTAGAAAAAGCACTCCTTCTGCTTATAGACCCAGCCAGGAATGGCCTAGCCTGGAATCCCCTACACCATTCTGCAGCTTTCCAGCTCCCTCACACACTGGCAAAAGAAACTTTCTCCTAGCTGCTTTCCTTTGAAGCAGAAACACGTTTACATCCTAGCCCCATTGAAGAATCATAGAAATGCCGGTTAGAAAAAGCACTCCTTCTGCTTATAGACCCAGCCAGGAATGGCCTAGCCTGGAATCCCCTGCACCATTCTGCAGCTTTCCAGCTGCGTCACTCACTGGCAAAAGAAACTTTCTCCTAGCTGCTTTCCTTTGAAGCAGAAACACGTTTGGATCCAAGCCCCATTGAAGAACCATAGAAATTCGGTTTACGAAAAGCACTCATTCTGCTTATAGACACAGCCAGGAATGGCCTAGCCTGGAATACCATGCACCATTCTGCAGCATTCCAGCTCACTCACACACTGGCAAAAGAAACTTTCTCCTAGCTGCTTTCCTTTGAAGCAGAAACACGTTTACATCCTAGCCCCATTGAAGAATTACACAAATGCCGTTTACAAAAAGCATTCCTTCTGCTTATAGACCCAGTCAGGAATGACATAGCGTGGAATCCCCCGCACCATTCTGCAGCTTTCCAGCTTCCTCACACACTGGCAAAAGAAACTTTCTCCTAGCCGCTTTCCTTTGAAGCAGAAACACGTTTACATCCAAGCCCCATTGAAGAACCATAGAAATGCCGGTTAGAAAAAGCACTCCTTCTGCTTATAGACCCAGCCAGGAATGGCCTACTCTGGAATCCCCTACACCATTCTGCAGCTTTCCCGCTCCCTCACACACTGGCAAAAGAAACTTTCTCCTAGCTGCCTTCCTTTGAAGCAGAAACACGTTTACATTCTAGCCCCATTGAAGAATTACACAAATGCCGTTTAGAAAAAGCATTCCTTCTGCTTATAGACCCAGTCAGGAATGACATAGCGTGGAATCCCCTGCACCATTCTGCAGCTTTCCAGCTCCGTCACACACTGGCAAAAGAAACTTTCTCCTAGCTCCATTTCTTTGAAGCAGAAAAATGTTTGGATCCTAGCCCCATTGAAGAACCATACAAATGCAGTTTAGAAAAAGCACTCCTTCTGCTTATAGACCCAGCCAGGAATGGCCTAGCCTGGAATCCCCTACACCATTCTGCAGCTTTCCCGCTCCCTCACACACTGGCAAAAGAAACTTTCTCCTAGCTGCTTTCCTTTGAAGCAGAAACACGTTTACATTCTAGCCCCATTGAAGAATCATAGAAATGCCGGTTAGAAAAAGCACTCCTTCTGCTTATAGACCCAGCCAGGAATGGCCTAGCCTGGAATCCCCTGCACCATTCTGCAGCTTTCCAGCTGCGTCACTCACTGGCAAAAGAAACTTTCTCCTAGCTCCTTTGCTTTGAAGCAGAAAGACGTTTGGATCCTAGCCCCATTGAAGAACCATAGAAATTCGGATAACAAAAAGCACTCCTTCTGCTTATAGACCGAGCCAAGAATGGCCTAGCTTGCTATCCCCTGCACCATTCTGCAGCTTTCCAGCTGTATCACACACTGGAAGAGGAAACTTTCTCCTAGCTCCTTTGCTTTGAAGCAGAAACACGTTTGGATCCTAGCCCCATTGAAGAACCATACAAATGCAGTTTAGATAAAGCACTCATTCTGCTTATAGACCCAGCCAGGAATGGCCTAGCCCTGAATCCCCTGCACCATTCTGCAGCTTTCCAGCTCCCTCACACACTGGCAAAAGAAACTTTCTCCTAGCTCCATTTCTTTGAAGCAGAAAAATGTTTGGATCCTAGCCCCATTGAAGAACCATACAAATGCAGTTTAGAAAAAGCACTCGTTCTGCTTATAGACCTAGCCAGGAATGGCCTAGCCCTGAATCCCCTGCACCATTCTGCAGCTTTCCAGCTCACTCACAGACTGGCAAAAGAAACTTTCTGCTAGGTCATTTGCTTTGAAGCAGAAAATGTTTGGATCCTAGCCCCATTGAAGAACCATAGAAATGCCGTTTAGGAAAGGTACTCATTCTGCTTAGAGACCCATCCAGGAATGACCTAGCCTGGAATCCCCTACACCATTCTGCAGCTTTCCAGCTCCCTCACACACTGGCAAAAGAAACTTTCTCCTAGCTGCTTTCCTTTGAAGCAGAAACACGTTTACATCCTAGCCCCATTGAAGAACCATACAAATGCAGTTTAGAAAAAGCACTCATTCTGCTTATAGACCCAGCCAGGGATGGTCTAGCCTGGAATTCCCTGCACCATTCTGCAGCTTTCCAGCTGCGTCACTCACTGGCAAAAGGAACTTTCTCCTAGCTGCTTTCCTTTGAAGCTGAAACACGTTTACATCCTACCCCATTGAAGAACCATACAAATGCAGTTTAGGAAAAGCACTCAATCTGCTTATAGACCCAGCCAGGCATGGCCTAGCCTGGAATACGATGCACCATTCTGCAGCTTTCCAGCTCTCTCACACACTGGCAAAAGGAACTTTCTCCTAGCTCCTTTCCTTTGAAGAAGAAGCATGTTTTCATCCTAGCCCCATTGAAGAACCATACAAACGCAGTTTCGAAAAAGCACTCATTCTGCTCATATAGCCAGTCAGGAATGACCTCGCCTGGAATAGGATGCACCTTTCTGCAGCTTTCCAGCTGTGTCACACACTGGCAAAAGAAACTTTCTCCTTGCTCCATTCCTTTGAAGCAGAAACACGTTTACATCGTAGCCCCGTTGAAGAACCATACAAATGCAGTTTCAAATAAGCACTCATTCTGCTTATAGACCAATCCAGGAATGGACTAGCCCTGAATCCCCTGCACCATTCTGCAGCTTTCCAGCTGAGTCACACACTGTCAAAAGAAACCTTCTCCTAGCTCCTGTGCTTTGAAGCAGAAACACATTTGCATCCTAGCCCCATTGAAGAACCACACAAATGCAGTTTAGAAAAAGCACTCATTCTGCTTATAGAGCCAGCCAGGAATGGCCTAGCATGGAATCCCCCTCACCATTCTGCAGCTTTCCAGCTGCGTAATACACTGGCAAAAGAAACTTTCTCCTAGCTCCTTTGCTTTGAAGCAGAAACACGTTGGGATGCAAGCCCCATTGAAGAACCATAGAAATTCGGATAACAAAAAGCACTCATTCTTCTTATAGACACAGCCAGGAATGGCGTAGCCTGGAATACCATGCACCATTCTGCAGCATTCCAGCTCACTCACACACTGGCAAAAGAAACTTTCTCCTAGCTGCTTTCCTTTGAAGCAGAAACACGTTTACATCCTAGCCCTATTGAAGAACCACACAAATGCCGTTTACAAAAAGCATTCCTTCTGCTTATAGACCCAGTCAGGAATGGCCTAGCCTGGAATCGCCTGCACCATTCTGCAGCTTTCCAGCTCCCTCACACACTGGCAAAAGAAACTTTCTCCTAGCTGCTTTCCTTTGAAGCAGAAACACGTTTACATCCTAGCCCCATTGAAGAACCATAGAAATGCCGGATAGAAAAAGCACTCCTTCTGCTTATTAGACCCAGCCAGGAATGGCCTAGCCTGGAATCCCCTGCACCATTCAGCAGCTTTCCAGCTCCCTCACACACTGGCAAAAGAAACTTTCTCCTAGCTGCTTTCCTTTGAAGCAGAAACACATTTACATCCTAGCCCCATTGAAGAACCATAGCAATGCCGTTTAGAAAAAGCACTCCTTCTGCTTATAGACCCAGCCAGGAATGGCCTAGCCCGGAATACCATGCACCATTCAGCAGGTTTCCAGCTGCGTCACACACTGGCAAAAGAAACTTTCTCCTAGCTGCTTTCCTTTGTAAGCAGAAAAATGTTTACATCCTAGCCCCATTGAAAAACCATAGAAATGCAGTTTAGAAAAAGCACTCCATCTGCTTATAGACCCAGCCAGGAATGACCTAGCCTGGAATCCCCTGCACCATTCTGCATCTTTCCAGCTCCCTCACACACTGGCAAAAGAAACTTTCTCCTAGCTCCTTTGCTTTGAAGCAGAAACACGTTGGGATGCAAGCCCCATTGAAGAACCATAGAAATTCGGATAACAAAAAGCACTCATTCTTCTTATAGACACAGCCAGGAATGGCGTAGCCTGGAATACCATGCACCATTCTGCAGCATTCCAGCTCACTCACACACTGGCAAAAGAAACTTTCTCCTAGCTGCTTTGCTTTGAAGCAGAAACACGTTGGGATGCAAGCCCTATTGAAGAACCACACAAATGCCGTTTACAAAAAGCATTCCTTCTGCTTATAGACCCAGTCAGGAATGGCCTAGCCTGGAATCGCCTGCACCATTCTGCAGCTTTCCAGCTCCCTCACACACTGGCAAAAGAAACTTTCTCCTAGCTGCTTTCCTTTGAAGCAGAAACACGTTTACATCCTAGCCCCATTGAAGAATCACACAAATGCCGTTTACAAAAAGCATTCCTTCTGCTTATAGACCCAGTCAGGAATGGCCTAGCCTGGAATCGCCTGCACCATTCTGCAGCTTTCCAGCTCCCTCACACACTGGCAAAAGAAACTTTCTCCTAGCTGCTTTCCTTTGAAGCAGAAACACGTTTACATCCTAGCCCCATTGAAGAACCATAGAAATGCCGGATAGAAAAAGCACTCCTTCTGCTTATTAGACCCAGCCAGGAATGGCCTAGCATGGAATCCCCTGCACCATTCTGCAGCTTTCCAGCTGCCTCACACGCTGCCAAAAGAAACTTTCTCCTAGCTCCTTTGCTTTGAAGCAGAAACATTTTGGGATCCAAGCCCCATTGAAGAACCATAGAAATTCGGATAACAAAAAGCACTCATTCTGCTTATAGACACAGCCAGGAATGGCCTAGCCTGGAATACCATGCACCATTCTGCAGCATTCCAGCTCACTCACACACTGGCAAAAGAAACTTTCTCCTAGCTGCTTTCCTTTGAAGCAGAAACACGTTTACATCCTAGCCCCATTGAAGAATCACACAAATGCCGTTTACAAAAAGCATTCCTTCTGCTTATAGACCCAGTCAGGAATGGCCTAGCCTGGAATCGCCTGCACCATTCTGCAGCTTTCCAGCTCCCTCACACACTGGCAAAAGAAACTTTCTCCTAGCTGCTTTCCTTTGAAGCAGAAACACGTTTACATCCTAGCCCCATTGAAGAACCATAGAAATGCCGTTTAGAAAAAGCACTCCTTCTGCTTATAGACCCAGCCAGGAATGGCCAAGCCTGGAATCCCCTGCACCATTCTGCAGCTTTCCAGATCCCTCACACACTGGCAAAACAAACTTTCTCCTAGCTGCTTTCCTTTGAAGCAGAAACACGTTTACATCCTAGCCCCATTGAAGAACCATAGAAATGCCGTTTAGAAAAAGCACTCCTTCTGCTTATAGACCCAGCCAGGAATGGCCTAGCCTTGAATCCCCTGCACCATTCTGCAGCTTTCCAGCTCCCTCACACACTGGCAAAAGAAACTTTCTCCTAGCTGCTTTCCTTTGAAGCAGAAACACGTTTACATCCTAGCCCCATTGAAGAACCATAGCAATGCCGTTTAGAAAAAGCACTCCTTCTGCTTATAGACCCAGCCAGGAACGGCCTAGCCCGGAATCCCCTGCACCATTCTGCAGCTTTCCAGCTCCCTCATACACTGGCAAAAGAAACTTTCTCCTAGCTGCTTTCCTTTGAAGCAGAAACACGTTTACTTCCTAGCCCCATTGAAGAACCATACAAATTCGGTTTACAAAAAGCAATCATTCTGCAAATAGACCCAGCCAGGAATGGCCTAGCCTGGAATACCATGCACCAATCTGCAGCTTTACAGCTGCGTCACACACTGGCAAAAGAAACTTTCTCCTAGCTGCTTTCCTTTGAAAGCAGAAACATGTTTACATCCTAGCCCCATTAAAGAACCATAGAAATGCAGTTTAGAAAAAGCACTCCTTCTGCTTATAGACCCAGCCAGGAATGGCCTAGCCTGGAATCCCCTACACCATTCTGCAGCTTTCCAGCTCCCTCACACACTGGCAAAAGAAACTTTCTCCTAGCTGCTTTCCTTTGAAGCAGAAACACGTTTACATCCTAGCCCCATTGAAGAATCATAGAAATGCCGGTTAGAAAAAGCACTCCTTCTGCTTATAGACCCAGCCAGGAATGGCCTAGCCTGGAATCCCCTGCACCATTCTGCAGCTTTCCAGCTGCGTCACTCACTGGCAAAAGAAACTTTCTCCTAGCTGCTTTCCTTTGAAGCAGAAACACGTTTGGATCCAAGCCCCATTGAAGAACCATAGAAATTCGGTTTACGAAAAGCACTCATTCTGCTTATAGACACAGCCAGGAATGGCCTAGCCTGGAATACCATGCACCATTCTGCAGCATTCCAGCTCACTCACACACTGGCAAAAGAAACTTTCTCCTAGCTGCTTTCCTTTGAAGCAGAAACACGTTTACATCCTAGCCCCATTGAAGAATTACACAAATGCCGTTTACAAAAAGCATTCCTTCTGCTTATAGACCCAGTCAGGAATGACATAGCCTGGAATCCCCCGCACCATTCTGCAGCTTTCCAGCTTCCTCACACACTGGCAAAAGAAACTTTCTCCTAGCCGCTTTCCTTTGAAGCAGAAACACGTTTACATCCTTGCCCCATTGAAGAACCATAGAAATGCCGGTTAGAAAAAGCACTCCTTCTGCTTATAGACCCAGCCAGGAATGGCCTACTCTGGAATCCCCTACACCATTCTGCAGCTTTCCCGCACCCTCACACACTGGCAAAAGAAACTTTCTCCTAGCTGCCTTCCTTTGAAGCAGAAACACGTTTACATTCTAGCCCCATTGAAGAATTACACAAATGCCGTTTAGAAAAAGCATTCCTTCTGCTTATAGACCCAGTCAGGAATGACATAGCGTGGAATCCCCTGCACCATTCTGCAGCTTTCCAGCTCCGTCACACACTGGCAAAAGAAACTTTCTCCTAGCTCCATTTCTTTGAAGCTGAAAAATGTTTGGATCCTAGCCCCATTGAAGAACCATACAAATGCAGTTTAGAAAAAGCACTCCTTCTGCTTATAGACCCAGCCAGGAATGGCCTAGCCTGGAATCCCCTACACCATTCTGCAGCTTTCCCGCTCCCTCACACACTGGCAAAAGAAACTTTCTCCTAGCTGCTTTCCTTTGAAGCAGAAACACGTTTACATTCTAGCCCCATTGAAGAATCATAGAAATGCCGGTTAGAAAAAGCACTCCTTCTGCTTATAGACCCAGCCAGGAATGGCCTAGCCTGGAATCCCCTGCACCATTCTGCAGCTTTCCAGCTGCGTCACTCACTGGCAAAAGAAACTTTCTCCTAGCTCCTTTGCTTTGAAGCAGAAAGACGTTTGGATCCTAGCCCCATTGAAGAACCATAGAAATTCGGATAACAAAAAGCACTCCTTCTGCTTATAGACCGAGCCAAGAATGGCCTAGCTTGCTATCCCCTGCACCATTCTGCAGCTTTCCAGCTGTATCACACACTGGAAGAGGAAACTTTCTCCTAGCTCCTTTGCTTTGAAGCAGAAACACGTTTGGATCCTCGCCCCATTGAAGAACCATACAAATGCAGTTTAGACAAAGCACTCGTTCTGCTTATACACCCAGCCAGGAATGGCCTAGCCCTGAATCCCCTGCACCATTCTGCAGCTTTCCAGCTCCCTCACACACTGGCAAAAGAAACTTTCTCCTAGCTCCATTTCTTTGAAGCAGAAAAATGTTTGGATCCTAGCCCCATTGAAGAACCATACAAATGCAGTTTAGAAAAAGCACTCGTTCTGCTTATAGACCTAGCCAGGAATGGCCTAGCCCTGAATCCCCTGCACCATTCTGCAGCTTTCCAGCTCACTCACAGACTGGCAAAAGAAACTTTCTGCTAGGTCATTTGCTTTGAAGCAGAAAATGTTTGGATCCTAGCCCCATTGAAGAACCATACAAATGCAGTTTAGAAAAAGCACTCATTCTGCTTAGAGACCCATCCAGGAATGACCTAGCCTGGAATCCCCTACACCATTCTGCAGCTTTCCAGCTCCCTCACACACTGGCAAAAGAAACTTTCTCCTAGCTGCTTTCCTTTGAAGCAGAAACACGTTTACATCCTAGCCCCATTGAAGAACCATACAAATGCAGTTTAGGAAAAGCACTCATTCTGCTTATAGACCCATCCAGGAATGGAGTAGCCTGGAATTCCCTGCACCAATCTGCAGCTTTCCAGCTGCGTCACTCACTGGCAAAAGGAACTTTCTCCTAGCTGCTTTCCTTTGAAGCTGAAACACGTTTACATCCTACCCCATTGAAGAACCATACAAATGCAGTTTAGGAAAAGCACTCAATCTGCTTATAGACCCAGCCAGGCATGGCCTAGCCTGGAATACGATGCACCATTCTGCAGCTTTCCAGCTCTCTCACACACTGGCAAAAGGAACTTTCTCCTAGCTCCTTTCCTTTGAAGAAGAAGCATGTTTTCATCCTAGCCCCATTGAAGAACCATACAAATGCAGTTTCGAAAAAGCACTCATTCTGCTCATATAGCCAGTCAGGAATGACCTCGCCTGGAATAGGATGCACCTTTCTGCAGCTTTCCAGCTGTGTCACACACTGGCAAAAGAAACTTTCTCCTTGCTCCATTCCTTTGAAGCAGAAACACGTTTACATCGTAGCCCCGTTGAAGAACCATACAAATGCAGTTTCAAATAAGCACTCATTCTGCTTATAGACCAATCCAGGAATGGACTAGCCCTGAATCCCCTGCACCATTCTGCAGCTTTCCAGCTGAGTCACACACTGTCAAAAGAAACCTTCTCCTAGCTCCTGTGCTTTGAAGCAGAAACACATTTGCATCCTAGCCCCATTGAAGAACCACACAAATGCAGTTTAGAAAAAGCACTCATTCTGCTTATAGAGCCAGCCAGGAATGGCGTAGCATGGAATCCCCCTCACCATTCTGCAGCTTTCCAGCTGCGTAATACACTGGCAAAAGAAACTTTCTCCTAGCTCCTTTGCTTTGAAGCAGAAACACGTTTTGATCCTAGCCCCATTGAAAAACCATACAAATGCGGTTTAGGAAAAGCACTCATTCTGCTTATACACCCAGCCAGGAATGGCCTAGCTCTGAATCCCCTGCACCTCTCTACAGCTCTCCAGCTGCGTCACACACTGGCTAAAGAAACTTTCTCCTAGCTCCTTTCCTTTGAAGCAGAAACACGTTTACATCCTGGACCCATTGAAGAATTATACAAATGCAGTTTAGAAAAAGCACTCATATTGCTTATTGACCCAGCCAGGAATGACCTAGCCCTGAATCCCCTGCACCACTCTGCAGCTCTCCAGCTGCGTCACACACTGGCAAAAGAAACTTTCTCCTAGCTGCTTTCCTTTGTAGCAGAAACACGTTTGGATCCTAGCCGCATTGAAGAACTATAGAAATTTGGTTTACAAAAAGCACTCCTTCTGCTTATATACCCAGTCAGGAATGACCTAGCCTTTAATACCATGCACCATTCTGCAGCTTTTCAGCTGTGTAACACACTCGCAAAAGAAACTTTCTCCTAGCTCCTTTCCTTTGAAGCAGAAACACGTGTGGATACTAGCCCTATTGAAGAACCATACAAATGCAGTTTAGAAAAAGCACTCATTTTGCTTATAGACCCAGCCAGGAATGGCCTAGCCCTGAATCCTCTGCACCATTCTGCAGCTTTCCAGCTCCCTCACACACTGGCAAAAGAAACTTTCTCCTAGCTCCTTTGCTTTGAAGCAGAAACACGTTTGGATCCTAGTCCCATTTAAGAACTATACAAATGCGGTTTAGAAAAAGCACTCATTCTGCTTATAGACCCAGCCAGGAATGGCCTAGCCCTGAATCCCCTGCACCACTCTGCAGTTTTCCAGCTGTGCCACACACTGGCAAAATAAACTTTCTCTTAGCTGTAGCACAAAGGCATGAAAGTGAGGGCAGCAACATCTCAGCATCAAAGCACATAATGTGTTTGCTGCTTGAGGATGGGCAGTGATGTTTTTGATGCTCAGTATTTGTACAGCTGCCTGCTTAGCAGTGGCGAGGTGCACCAGGCACGACAGCGCTCTCACAGAAGAGCACTTGAGCAGTGGGGATGCTGACATTTAAAGCCGCTGTGTTTCTGACCACTCTATTCCTAGGAGTGTCGTGTGCTGAAGAATTTTTCTGCCCTGGGGGCCGTTGTTTTGGCACTCCAATCCTGTGCTGTCTTTCAGCTCAAGAGTTCCTGGGCACATGTTCCAAAGTAAGTCTCCTGTTCTGTGCCTAGCCCCAAAGAAAGGCAAAAACTCAGTGCTCTGTCTTTTCATCTTGTCCTGCTCCTTCACAGACATTCCTGTAAGGCTAAGACGTGAGCTCCTCTTTCATACCAAGGGGGCAACCTGCCCTTGGGTGTACCAGCTCTCTTCTGTCCTTTGTAGCATACTGGGTCTTCCACAACCTATTTTGAACAGTTGTGGGACTAGCTACTCACCCAGCTCATGCTCACCATTCTCACAAGGCCAGCACAAGGGCACCATGGTGCTTGCCTGTTGTCTTCTCTCCTTTGAATCGTAGGGCCATAATGGAATGGCTTGACTTGGAAGGCACCTGAGAGAATCTCTCTCTGCTATTTTTCTATTCCTTCAAATCCATTTAACCACCTTCTTAAAACCAGCTTAGTCTCATCCCCTGCGGTGTGATTGAGATCCCTGGCATACCTATATGGCATTTCCTTGTGATGCTGTAAAATAAAGCCTAAATTTATTTGGGGCACCAAAAGTTCCCAGCAGGGTTTCTTGTAGACATGCAGCATCTCATTGGATGGACTCTGTGGAGGTAATTTGGGGTGATTATCGCTGAATCCTAAATATCCTCCTAATCGTTCAGCTCTGAGTCTGCCCTTCCTTGTATCTTCTGCTGGATTCTGATGCAGCTCATGAAAATCTTTTATCAAAAAGAAGAAGAGTCTCGGCAACAAGAATCTTATGTGAATTTGTGTGCAGTTATCTCAAGGGACAAGCCTAGCATCAAACA
Source organism: Pogoniulus pusillus (assembly GCF_015220805.1). NCBI lineage: Eukaryota > Metazoa > Chordata > Aves > Piciformes > Lybiidae > Pogoniulus > Pogoniulus pusillus. The sequence continues at coordinate 59,243 of NC_087281.1, forward strand.
GGCTGCCTAGGGTAGAATTGGGGTCCCCATCCCTGGAGGGATTTCAAAGCCATGGAGATGTGGTGCTGAGGAACCTGGTTTAGTGCTGACCTGGCAGTGCTGGGTTAATGATGGTACTCTGTGATCTTAAAGGACTCATCAGGCCAAAATGGTTCTATGATGTTATGATTGTTTCACAGTATCACAGTATTATCAGAGTTGGAAGAGACCTCACAGATCACCAAGTCCAACCCTTTACCACAGAGATCAAGGCCAGACCATGGCACCAAGTGCCACGTCCAACCCTGCTTTGAATAGCCTCAGGGACAGTGACTCCACCACCTCCCCGGGCAGCCCATTCCAGTGTCCAATGACTCTCTCAGTGAAGAACTTTCTCCTCACCTCCAGCCTAAATCTCCCCTGACGCAGCCTGAGGCTGTGTCCTCTCGTTCTGGCGCTGGCCACCTGAGAGAAGAGCGCAACCTCCTCCTGGCCACAACCACCCCTCAGGTAGTTGTAGACAGCAATAAGGTCTCCCCTGAGCCTCCTCTTCTCCAAGCTAAACAATCCCAGCTCCCTCAGCCTCTCCTCGTAGGGCTGTGCTCGAGGTCTCTCACCAGCTCAAGCATCTCGATGTCCCTCCTAAACTGGGGGGCCCAGAACTGAACACAGTACTCAAGGTGTGGTCTAACCAGTGCAGAGTACAGGGGCAGAATGACCTCCCTGCTCCTGCTGGCCACACCATTCCTGATGCAGGCCAGGATGCCATTGGCTCTCCTGGCCACCTGGGCACACTGCTGGCTCATGTTCAGGCGGGTATCAATCAGCACCCCCAGATCCCTTTCTGTTTGGCTGCTCTCAGGCACTCCAACCCCAGCCTGTATCTCTGCATGGGGTTGTTGTGGCCAAAGTGCAGCACCCTGCACTTGGAGCTATTGAACGCCATCCCATTGGACTCTGCCCATCTGTCCAGGTGATCAAGGTCCTGCTGCAGAGCCCTTCTGCCCTCCAACTCAGTCACATCTGCCCCCAGATTAGTGTCATCTGCAAACTTGCTGATGACTGACTCCATGCCCTCATCCAGATCATCTGTGAAGATGTTAAAGAGGATGGGGCCCAGCACAGATCCCTGAGGGACACCGCTAGTGACAGCTGCCAGCTGGATGTGGCACCATTCACCACCACTCTCTGGGTCCGGCCCTCCAGCCAGTTCCTAACCCAGCACAGAGTGTTGCCATCCAAGCCGCGGGCTGACAGCTTAGCCAGCAGTTTGCTGTGGGGGACAGTGTCAAAGGCCTTGCTGAAGTCCAGATAGACCACACCCACAGGCCTCCTCACATCCACCAAGCGTGTCACCTGATCATAGAAGGAGATCAGGTTGGAGAGGCAGGATCTGCCCTTCCTAAATCCATGTTGGCTGGACCTGAGCCCTTGGCCATCCCTCAGGTGCGCAGTTATTGTCCCCAAGATAACCCGCTCCATCAGTTTCCCTGGCACTGAGGTCAGGCTGACAGGTCTGTAGTTCCCAGGTTCCTCCATCCGACCCTTCTTGTGGATGGGGACCACGTTGGCCATTTTCCAGTCTCCTGGGACCTCTCCGGTGAGCCAGGACTGCTGGAAAATGATGGAGAGTGGCTTGGCCAGCTCAGCTGCCAGCTCTCTCAGCACCCTGGGATGGATCCCATCTGGTCCCATGGACATGTGGGTGTCCAGGTGGCTCAGCAGGTCCTGAACTAATTCTTCATGAATTTCCAGGGCAACACACCGCTCCCTGACCCCATCCCCCAGTTCAAGAGGCCACTTGCCTTGAACTCCTCCCTCCTTGCTGTTGAAAACTGAGGCGAAGAAGGCATTCAGGACCTCAGCCTTTTCTTTGTCATCTGTTATAGTGTTCCCGTCCTGGTCCAGTAAGGAGTGGAGGCTCTTCTTGCCCTTCTTTTTAGCATTGATACATTTATAAAAGTGCTTTTTATTATCTTTCACAGAGGTGGCAGCCTAAGTTCTAGCTGGGCCTTAGCCTCTCTAATTTTTCTCCTGCATAATCTGGCTACATCCTTAAACATGTCAGGAGAAGCCTTCCCCTCCTTCCAGAGGTGATACACCCTCTTTTTTCCCCCCAATTCCTTCAGAAGCTGTTTACTCATCCAGGCTGGTCGCCTTCCCTGCCGGCTCATCTTTCAGCACATGGGAACTGCCAGTTCCTGTGCCTTCAAGAGCTCCTGTTTAAAGTAGGTCCAACCATCCTGGAACCCTTTGTTCTCAAGGACTGCTGCCCAGGGGACTTTGGAAATAAGTTTCTCAAGCAAATTAAAGTTTGCCCTCCAAAAGTCCAAGGTGTGGGTTCTGTTGTAGTGCCTCCCTATCTCTCTGCATATTGAAAACTCCACTCTCTCGTGATCACTACACCCCAGGCAGCCTCCCACTGTCACATCTCTTACCAGCCCTTCTCTGTTGGAGAGCAGCAGGTCAAGCTGAGCTTGACTCCTAGTAGGCTCCATTAACAGCTGGGTCATGAAGGTGTCCTCCATGCACTCTAGAAATCTCCTGGACTGCCTCCTCTCTGCTGAATTAAGTTCCCAGCAGATATCTGGCAGGTTAAAGTCACCCACAAGGACAAGATCTAAAGATCTTGAGACAGCCTCCAACTGTTTGTAAAATACCTCATCTGTTTCCTCATCCAGGTTGGGTGGTCCATAACAGACTCCAACCAGGATGTCAGATTTATTAGTCCTCCCTCTGATTTTAACCCACAAGCTCTCAACCCCTTCGTCCCTCACCTCAAGCTCTGTGGCAAGGAGTAACTCCCTAATATACAGGGCAACCCCTCCTCCTCTTCTCCCTTGCCTATCTCTCCTGAAGAGGCTGTATCCCCCCAGTATAGCACTCCAACCATGCCTGTCATCCCACCAAGTTTCTGAAATGGCAACTATATCATAGTCACCCTGGTGGACCAGGACTTGCAGTTCCTCCTGCTTGTTACCCAAGCTGCGTGCATTGGTGTAAATGCACTTCAGCTGGGCTCTCGATTCCCCAATTGTCCCTAGTTTTCTTCCCACTCTCTCCTTCTCAGAGAGAGTAATTGCCTCACCCACCCCTTTCATATCTAGTTTAAAGCCCGCCTAATGAGCCCTGCCAACTCCAGTGCCAGGACTCTCCTGCCCCTCTTAGATAACTGAACCCCATCGTGATCAAGCAGGTCCAGCTCAGTAAAAGTTCCCCCAAGGTCGAAGAAGCCAAAGTGCCGCCACTGGCCCCATCCCTTGAGCCAGCTGTTGATGTCATAGGTTCTGCTGTTCCTCTCTGTGAACTCTCTTGCCACAGGGGGGACTGAGCAGAACACCACCTGTGCTCCTGCCCCATCTATCAATTTCCCCAGGGCCTTGAATTCCTTTTTAATTGCCCTAGTTCCCTTCTTCTTGATTTCATCCCTGCCAGCCTGTATTACCAGTAAGGGGTAATAATCAGAGGGCTGGATTAGGTTTGGGAGTCTCCTGGTGATGTCCCTAACCCAGGCACCAGGAAGGGAGCAGACCTCCCTGTGAGACGGGTTGGGACGACAGATGGGTCCATCCGTCCCCCTCAAAACTGAGTCCCCAACAACTAAGACTCTTCTCTTTTTCTTAGTTTTTGTGGAGCTAGTAACCACAGTTGGTGGGGACAGCTCCACCCTAGGCATCCTGGCTGGATGCTCCTCAGCCCTCCCATCCTCCCTGCTCTTTTCATGAAGCGCCTCATACTTGTTATGCAAGGGCAGTGGAAGAGGAGGAGAGGGCTGGGGTGGACTTCTCTGTCATAGAGGGTGGCAAAGCCCCTGAAAGGTCCCCATGTCATGGAAGTTACAGTGTCTCACATTTTAAGCCAGAAGCATCGTAAAACCAAAACAGTCTTCTAGTCCCATGAGAAGTTTCCTCCCTAGGGAAGATAAAAGGTAAACATTGGCCTTGTTTTTCAGTTTTCGGCCTTGGTTCTCATGCACGCTGACCACCTGCTGATGGGCCAAGCTTTGGGTGGTCCTTCAGGTTGTTTTTGGTAAGAACTGTCCAATTATACAGGTTAATTATAACTTTGTACCAATCTGTAATAATATCATAAAAATTGTCAGAGCTGGTGAGCACACCTCTTTGGAACATTATAAAATGGTGTGTCTGCCTGGATCGGTGTGCACTGCTGCTACTGTACCCTGCGGACCACCAACCCAACCTACCAGCTACCAAGCCAGCTGCCTGCCTGCGGTCCGTTCCGACCGATCGGCCTGCTCCAGCACGCTCGCCTGCTTCGGCCTCAGCCCGGCAAAAGACTGCTGACGCCTGACTCTCAGAGGCCGAGGGCCTGCTTGGGCCCGATCCTGGCCGGGGAAGAGGGACAACGTCCTAGTGGTGCGCTGAAATCCTGCTAAGCTGCTGACTGTGAGTAGACTGATGAACTCTTAATATCGAAACTGAATAACTCCAAAGACTCAAAGAACTCTTTAAAGAATCATAGACTCTCTTTTATTTACCATTTTCTGAAATGTTACTCTAACCTCATCAAAATAATTCACGTGGGTAACTCGGTTCTCGGGAAGGGGATCTTCACATTTAGCAATAAATCACTTGGTCTCTGCAAGCCAGCCTCGCGTGTTTTCCCCATGAGTTTCTCATGAAACTGCCTTCCACGACATTCTCTTACTGCCTTTGACAGGGATTTGTATCCATCCCTCCCTGTTTCCAGGGGCGATCTGCAGAGCCTGCTCCTACAGATCCAGCTCCCTTTCATTTTCCCTTATCGACCTGAGCCTGGATACTTCATCCTTCAGCTCAGCCACCTCATGTTTGAATTCTGCAACCAAAGTGAGCAGAAAGTTCACCTGCTCACACCTGGCGCAATTGTTCTCCCCTTCCCCTTCTACAGTGAATGAGAGGCTCCAGCACTCCCTGTATCCAGTAGCCTGGACTCCTGTGTGTTCCAGGGTTGAGTCTGTCTGCGTGCACACGGTTTTCCTGCCCTTTGTAATGCGAGTGACAGGCATAGTGCACAGTGGTATTGACAGTCGGAGACAGAAGGGGAAAAAAAAAAAAAAAAAAAAGCTCCCAGCCACAATGGCGGTGTGCACGGCACGCGGTGGGGTTTTAAATCTCCCGCGGCTGACGTCATGAGCCCCCATCACAGCCTCGCTCTGTCTCGCGAGACAACAGCCCTGCCATCCCCCCTGCTTACCTTAACGTCTCTCAGAACCACGGAGAGCAGCAGAACGGAGCAGAAAAAACGATACCAGAAGCAATCCCCGCAGCGGTTTCACTCTCTCGGCTCAGCAGCCAAAGTTGAAAACAGGAGGACAGGAGGCTTTCCAGTATTCTGTTTTGTTTTTCTCAAAACAGCATTTCAGTTGTAAGGATTTCTGTGCATAATTGGTAATTTACCCAGGAATTCAGCTCTTCAGACTGATCTCTGAAGTGCTTCAGTACTGGCTCAGGAGTGTCTCAGCCCTGAAATAATTTAAAGACTTGTTTTTTCCCTTTCTCTTTAAGCTGAACAAGCAGAAGGAACCAATCTGGCATAGGAAGTTAAAATGAATTGCCAGAGTCTGGTCTCTTAGCAGACACTGAAGACAGGGCAAATTTTCCAAGGTGTTTGTTTGAAAGGTTTTCAAACACCTCTGAAACGTGGCCCCTTTCATAGAGACACTTGAGGCGCCATGCTGCAGGCACTCAGCCTTCCTTTTCCTGGTGCTAATATTTAGGACACACATTTCTCTGGGCTGGCAATAGCTTCTGGTCTCTTTGGCTGTCATTTGCTTTGCCAGACTGCACTAAATCAGTAAGTTTGTTAGATGTCCATTTTCTTTTTGGCCGTTTCCCTTCTGCCCATGGGTTGTGCTCAGTTGGCGTTCCTGAGAGTCAGTGGCAGCACTGCTGAACTCGAGCCTTACAGAGCAGACCAAAGCCGAGCTTGTTCCTTGCATGCAAAATGCCACCAGCATTCTCCAGGCCTGATCTCAGCACAGCTTCTATGAGCGTTCTTGTGCCGGGCTTTTCTCCTTGGACAGACGGCCATGGAGGCCCTGAGGACAGACATCCTTTGGGGATCTGGCTGCATGAGTGCCAAGGTTTACAGCAGGTCTGGGAGCAAGTATTTTCAGAAGGCCCTTGTTCAGGGCAGGTCTGTGCTTTACATCAGTCCTACTGCTTCATCCTGTTTGTGATGGCATTCAGCCGAGCACTGCTCTTCTGCTCTGATCCCTTCCCTTCGCTCCCAACAGGGCAGGCTGCTGAACTTCGAGAAGAGGCAGGGTAAGTTGGCTGCTCTGTGATTCCTTCTGGAGCCTTCTCTTGCCAAGGGTACCTGTCTTTGCATCTGCAAACCCATTCATTGTAATGCAAGTTTGCCAGGGAAAACTGCATCTCTGAAATGCCCTGAGGCCCTGAGGCCACTGAGGGCTGGCAGAAGGAGGGAGCATGCTTTAGATGTGTGCAGGAGGGGATGAAGAGCTTTGGACCACTGACTTCCCTGGGATTTACCCCAGGGCATGGTCATTCCTTCCACTTGGTGTCCATGGGAATACATGTCGTGTGTGTCCAGTGTGTTGAATCAGACCTGGTGGCACACAGATACAGTTTGTTCTTTTGCTGCAGTAAACAATCAGTAGATAAAAGGCTGCAGAGAACAAGCCAGGTAAATGGGACTAAGAAATCAATGCTTTCAGGTGTCCCTTTCAGCCTGAGCCTCATTGGTCAGAGAGAGACAAGTAATGCTGTGTAGGAGAAAAGGTACTAGGGTGACACCTGTCCAAGTGAAGTCCTGCCAAATCTCCCTTCTGGGGTTCAAAAGCAGACTTGGATTTGTCTGTGACAGAGCCATTTCCTTCCCTTAGCTGCCCCCAGCTCCACAAACCACTGCTTGCACTTGCCTTGCACCTTTGGCAGCATGGCTTGGGATACCATTAATACCATATGTGAGCTTCTCCATGGTCATCAGCCCAGCTTTGTATGAACCAGAGCTGCTGTCTGAACCATGCCAAGGATTTCACTCCGTTCCTGAGTCAATAACCTGCTTTTAAGGGGCTTGTAAGAACTCTTGTAGTGTTCTAGTCTCACACACCTAGGGCAGCAGTATATGTTCCTCTGGGCCAAGTGTGACTGCACAATGTGCAAAGCCAGGGAGGACCACAATGCTTGCATGGCAGGCACCCCCCATATTCATACCCTTGCTTGCTGCCTGAGAACCCCCTGAGGACCAGCAGGATTCTTCTCTCAGAGCTGGTCTGGCCATCAGAGGAGAGCGGTTAGGGTCAGCTAAAGAGATGAAGAACCTGCAAACCTTTGCTACCTGTCATGGTTTGAGGGGTTCCAGGTTATCCCAGAACACTCCAAAGACCAAAATCTGCCCCAGGGGACGAGCTGGTTGTCCCCAGGCATCGCAGTGATGTTATTCAGTCCCATAACCCTGAGAGTGCTTTCCAAGTAAGCAGCAAGGTCGGTTCGATCTCTTCTATCCCTGCCTCTGCAGGATCTCCTCTGGGTAACTAAGTAACCACGTAGAAGGTATCCTGTAGCCCAGAGGCCTTTGAGGCCACGGCCTGCAGGGGATTTCGGCCTGTTGGGGGCCGGAATGGGAAGCAATGGCGATGGGAGAAAATGAGCACTGGGCTCTGGGTGGCGTTTTTTGGGGGAGGAGATTTTGGGGGCAGTTTCTCCTGTATCAGGTGCTAAGGATTCAGGTATGCTGTGTCTTTCCCTGCACACCTCTAGATACAGCCTGTCTGTGTTTTCATCTCCAGTTCAGCCAGAGCGTTACGATTTTACTGCCCTTTCCCTCGGGCAAAGAGCGAAGTGAGGCAGTCTCGGTCTGCCGCGCCCGCGCACACACCGCCGGCAGCAGGGCGGCGGAGAGTGCGGGCAGTGCGGGACACATGGGCGCAGAAATGGGTGGTCGCCCGTGCGGCGAGTAACTAATTCTGAGCTGGAGCCTCGGTTAAAGGCAGCGCAGAGCCCCGGCACGGTGCCGAGCGGCGCGGTCCCAGCGCGGGGGGCGCCTCTTCCCCTGCCGGCGCCTTTGCGGGCTGCAGGAACGCCGGCGGCTCTCGCAGCAGCTGCAGCTCTAAAGGCAGCCAGAGCCCCGGTTCCCGGCTGCCATCGGGCTGTACCGAAGGCAGCGCCGGGTGAAGTCGCTCCGCGCTTCTTGCCGCGCTGGTGGCCACTGCGGTGCTGACGCAGCTGAGCTGCGGCCTCCGGCTGAGCAGAGGCCGCGCTGGCAGGTGCGAAGGTGCTTTCACCGTACTGGAGCCCTCTGATCGATACGACAGTGGTATTCCTGCACCATCCCAACCTGGTGATGCCTGCCAGTGGCACTGACCCCGCAGGGGATCCTTTTCCATTTAAACCACCAGTTTCTTGTCCTCCACCCGAACCTCTCCTTTTCATCTGAGGTCTGCTGGGGAGATGGAGAAGTGTTGCTGTTTGACAGAGTGGCTCTTGAAATAGTCACTCAACTGAAACTGAACTTCAGGCCAGACTGGGTTTGTCCTGGGGCTGTTGTGTCATGTGTTTAGTATAGGGATGAGTTTGATTGCCTTCATCTTGTTTTCAGCAAACCGTTGTAGCGCTCAATCTTCCCTGCAGCTGGAGCACAGTAGGGTATGTGATAGATCCACTCAATACCATGCTCTTTGGCCCACTTTTTCATGAGATTGTTCTTGAACTGAATGCCATTGTCTGACTGGCTCTGCTCCAGCCTAGCAACTGCCAGAAGATCACCACAGACTCAGTGGTTGGAAGGGACCACAAGGATCATCTATTTCAACACCCTTGCCGTGGCCAGGGACACCCTACCCTAGACCAGGCTGCCCACAGCCTCAGCCAGCCTGGCCTGAAACCCCTCCATCACCTGCCTGGGCAATCCAGGCTCTCACCACTCTCATGGTGAAGAACTTCCTCCTCACATCCAGTCTGAATCTCCCCACCTCCAGCTTTGCTCCATTCCCCCCAGTCCTGTCACTACCTGATAGCCTAAAAAGTCCCTCCCCAGCTTTTTTGTAGGCCTCCCTTCAGATACTGTGTCCCAGACTGGAGGCTGTACCAGCATCCCTCTTGCTCCCAAGACTTGCTAGCCTCTTGCTCACCCTTCCTTGCTGGTTTGGATGTCTCATGCCAGGCCCCAGCTCTGTAGCCCCCCAGCAATGGGTGGCCTATCACAGTATCATCAGGGTTGGAAGAGACCTCACAGATCATCAAGTCCAACCCTTTACCACAGAGCTCAAGGCTAGACCATGGAACCAAGTGCCATGTCCAGCCTTGCCTTGAAGTGCCCCAGGGATGGCGACTCCACCACATCCCCGGGCAGCCCATTCCAGTGTCCAATGACTCTCTCAGTGAAGAACTTTCTCCTCACCTCCAGCCTAAATCTCCCCTGACGCAGCCTGAGGCTGTGTCCTCTCGTTCTGGCGCTGGCCACCTGAGAGAAGAGAGCAACCTCCTCCTGGCCACAACCACCCCTCAGGTAGTTGTAGACAGCAATAAGGTCTCCCCTGAGCCTCCTCTTCTCCAGGCTAAACAATCTCAGCTCCCTCAGCCTCTCCTCGTAGGGCTTGTGCTCAAGGCCTCTCACCAGCCTCATCGTCCTGATGCGTTTGCACCTGCCCTGCTGGTGCAGAGAGAGTCAAGAGGCTGCTCTGCATCTGCCTTCTCTGGCATCCCCTCCCGACACCAAGCTCTCCCTGAGGGCCTCACCTCTCAGGCTTGTGGCCAAGAGCAAAGCCTGAGGGATGGCTTCAAACCCATGGGCAGGGCTGCTCCAGGTGGCATGGCTGCTCCAGGTGGCATGGCTGCTGGTGTGCCTATCCAGCAGCTGGCACTGACTGTGCCAGCGCAGGAATAGGGGAAAGGCCTGTTAGTAAGAAACAGTTGTCCAAAACAAAACAAATAGAGCACAGACCTTGGGCATGGAATGTGTGGGTCAGACCTCAGAAAAGAAAGATAAATAGGATCCTGTGGCCAGGACTGCTCAGATAGTTGCACAGCAACATATATCAAGGAGCAGGGAAAGTAACAAAGAAAGTAGGAACAGCGTCTTTTGCCTGAGCAGAGTATGTTAGCCAATTATGTAGCAGTTACTAACTTTCTTACAGTGATTTTAACCAATCAGTGATTCACAGGCCAGCCCTTCTGAGAGAATATATACCTGCCTGATTTTCTAATCAAGTGGAATTTTGGCTTGCATCAAGTCTTTGCCCTGTCCCTTCACTGTGGCAAATGGTGACCCCCCGATGTGATATCAGTGTTTATTGTCTGGGATATGAGGATGACGGCCACGAGCCTCTGGGAACAGTTGCTGAAAGGAAGCAGATTGCAGGCCCACACTCCATCATCTCCTCAAGATTGGTAGGTGAGCTCAGAGAAACTTAAACATGGGGAATCAAAGTTCACATGAAGAAAGGGACGTCTATAAGCTCATGAAAGAATTTGGATACAAACATAAGAAAGAGATACCCAGTTATGAGCTGGAATTACTTGTGAGATGGGTCAGGGACAAATTCCCTGACACTATGGAAATGACTGGTTTTGAGTCAGAGCTATGGGACAAAGTAGGGGTCTGTTTGTGGGATCTTTCTACAAATGGTGATTTGGAAGCACAGTGCTTGCTTGCACCGTGGCAAAGAGTGTTTGAAGCTGTTAAAGAACAAGAGGGGAAGTCGGGGAGAGCATTTAATCCCTTAGACCTAAAGAAGGAGGGAATGCAGACAAATACGGGAATGCAGATGAACGCTTCAATTCAACCCTTTGTCCCTCCCCTGCCTTTTGATGCGGTCTCTCCTACCCTACCGGCGCCTAAGCTGAGAGTGTGATTTAAGCCCACTGTGGGAACTTTGCAGTCAACATCATTTAGTGAAGATCCTTTTGAGTTAGATGCCTTCGATCCCGAAGAGGAACCGGACCTATAACCACCAGATGGTCATGATCCCCGGGTGGTGTGGGCAGCTATTAAACAATGAGCTTTAGACGAAGGGGATGCCAACATGGCAGGGCGTATCACGATTCCGCCCTGACCTGCCACAGCATCAGCCCGCATTATCGCAGCACTGGTGATCTATCCAGGGCGTGGTGGCAACCCCCAGTGGGAAGCTCTCAGCCTTTCAGTTACCAAAGAATTGTGCCGTGTTGCTGCTGACAAAGGACTGGGTTCACATTAAATCACAGGATTGCTTGAGTCCGTTTGTGGAAGTCACATTTTAACACCCTGTGATTTGAAAACAATAGCTAAGTTGCTTTTAAATTCTTCTCAATACATGCTTTGGGAGTTGGGATGGCGTCAGAGTTTAGAAATTGTTTTACAAAGGTTTGCAGCGGGAAATAATCCAGCCCTGCAAGCCTTAACTATGGATCATCTGATGGGCACAGGGCCGTTAGCCGATCCCGTCACTCAGGCGAGAGATTGTCCAAGAGAAGCTCTGGACACCACTAAGGATGCTGCTAAGCGAGCACTCCTTAAGATTCCAGACACCTGTAAACCCCAAAAGGCTTTTATGACTATTATGCAAGGACCAAAGGAGTCGTTTATGGATTTTGTAGCAAGACTGCAGGAAGCTCTTGGAAAGCAGGTTGAAAATGAGGAAGCTAGGGAGATTTTACTTCAACAATTAGCAATTGAAAATGCCAACGTGGACTGTAAGAAGTTACTGAAGTCATTACCGAATCCGAAAGCCTCCCTGGTTGAGCTGATGGAAGCTTGGAATCACATGTGAGACTATGGCGGCTGCTTTTGCCCCTGTAAACACAGGGGGGAGGGTGACTGTTTGCTTCAGCTGCGGGAAGCCAGGTCATATTAGGAAGAATTGTAACGCTCAAAAGGGGCAAGTGAATAAGCCTATATCAATATGCCCCCGGTGCCAGAAAGGTCGACATTATGCAACTCAGTGTCACTCTAAATACGATAAACAAGGAAAGCCACTTCAGGTCAAAGCAACTTTTACCTAGATCCTTTCCTTTGAAGCAGAAACACGTTTTGAGCATAGCTCCATTGTGGACCCATACAAAGGTGCTTTAGAAAAGGCACTCGTTCTGCTTACAGAGCCAGCCAGGAATGACTTAGCCTGGAATCACATGCACCATCCTGCAGCTTTCCAGAAGCCTCACACATTGGCAAAAGCAACTTTCTCCTAGCTCCTTTCCTTTGAAGCAGAAACACGTTTTGATCCTAGCCCCATTGCAGACCCATACAAAGGCGGGGCTTTAGAAAAGGCAATCATACTGCTTACAGAGGCAGCCAGGAATGGCCTAGCCTGGAATCACATGCACCATCCTGCAGCTTTCCAGCAGCCTCACACACTGGCAAAAGCAACTTTCTCCTAGCTAATTTCCTTTCAAGCAGAAACACATTTTCAGCCTAGCTGCTTTGCGAACCAATACAAATGCTTTTTAGAAAAGGCATTCATTCTGTATGCAGACCAAGCCAGGAATGGCCTATCCTGGAATCACAGTCGCCGTCCCTGGGGCAGTTCAAGGCAAGGTTGGACATGGCACTTGGTGCCATGGTCTAGCCTTGAGCTCTGTGGTAAAGGGTTGGACTTGATGATCTGTGAGGATCATCTTCCAACCCTGATGATACTGTGATACTGTGATATCCATCTGCAGCTTTCCAGCAGCCTCACAGATTGCAAAAGAAACGTTTAAAATGTTTGTGGTTTCAAAAGGAAAGGACCTAGGAGAAAGGTTCTTTTGCCAGTGTGTGAGGCTCCTAGAAAGCCATAGAAAAGTGTATGTTATTCCAGCCAAGCGCATTTCTGACTGGACTTATGAGAGGAACAAATGCATTTTCTTAAACAGCATTTGTACTTGTCTCAACAGAAGCAAGGTTCAAAATGTGTTTCTGCTTAAAAGAAAGGGCCTAGGAGAGAGTTTCTTTTGCTATTGTGTGAGGCGCCTAGAAAGCAGTAGAAAGGTGCATGCCATTCCAGATTAGGGTATTCCTGGCTGGGTTTATAAGCAGAATGAGTGCATTTTCTAAACAGCATTTGTACTAGTCCAAAAAGTGTCAAGATACAAAATGTATATGGGTTTCAAAGGAAAGGACCTAGGAGAAAGTTCCTTCTGCCGATGTGTCAGGCTGCTAGAAAGCAGCAGTATGGTGCATGATATTCCAACCTAGGCCATCCCTGGCTCTATTTATAAGGGGAATGACTGCATTTTTTAAGACGTTTTTAATTGTCTGTAAAGCAGCAATGTTTAAAATGTGTGTGGTTTAAAAAGGAAAGGACCCAAGAGAAAGTTTCTTTTGCCAATTGTGGCCGTTTGAGCTGATCCTCTAGCTCATACATAGGGGAGAGATGAACATTCCAGGGATAGGCCACATAAATGGCAACAATAGATAAATTAATATAATTTCATTGGAGCATCAAGAACTTAATGTCTAGAAGCACAGCTTGTTCTCCCCCTTCTCCCACTGGCTTCTGCTGCTGCAGCTTCGCCTATCTTCCCCGGCTGCTGTTTTGGCTACTGCTGCTTCTGCTGCTTCGCCGCCGCTTGACCCCTTCCCCATCTCCCTTAAGGTTATTGTATTGGGTTTTTTTTCCCTTCCTTCCTTCTCTAGTTATTATTTCTCTTTACATTGTTATACTTCTATTATAAGAAAATACAATTTCATCTTTCCCTGACTTTCAAAAGCCTCCCCCGAAGAAAGAATCCTGTCCCGGGTTGGGGGAGGTGCCCCCCGGGGAGAAGTCGACTCAGCACAACACAAAACCCATCCTTTTTTTGAAAGTCAGGGAAAGATGAAATTGTATTTTCTTATAATAGAAGTATAACAATGTAAAGAGAAATAATAACTAGAGAAGGAAGGAAGGGAAAAAAAACCCAATACAATAACCTTAAGGGAGATGGGGAAGGGGTCAAGCGGCGGCGAAGCAGCAGAAGCAGCAGTAGCCAAAACAGCAGCCGGGGAAGATAGGCGAAGCTGCAGCAGCAGAAGCCAGCGGGAGAAGGGGGAGAACAAGCTGTGCTTCTAGACATTAAGTTCTTGATGCTCCAATGAAATTATATTAATTTATCTATTGTTGCCATTTATGTGGCCTATCCCTGGAATGTTCATCTCTCCCCTATGTCTGAGCTAGAGGATCAGCTCAAACGGCCACACCAATGTGTTAGGCTCCTAGAAAGCAGCAGCAGAGTGCATGCTATTCCAGCGTAGGGCATTCCTGACTGGACCTATGAGAGGAATTAATGCATTTTTCTAAGAAGCATTTCTACTGGCCTCATGATAAGCAAGGTTCAAAGTGTGTTTCTGCTTAAAAGGAAAAGACTGGCTAAAGGGTAGGGAGCCAGGAGGTTGGGCCCGACTCTTGTCAGTGGTGCTCAGTCACAGAACATGGGGCAGTGAGCTCTAACTTGACCCTAGGTTCCAGCTGAATGTGAGAAGAGACTTCTTTGTGAGGGTGCTGGAGCCCTGGAGCAGGCTGCCCAGAGAGTCTACGGAGTCTCCTTGTCCGGAGGGATTCCAGCCCCAGCTGGCCAATGCTGGGCAAGCTGCTGTGGATGTCCTCCTTTAGCTGCAGGATTGGACCAGAGGTCCCTTCCAACCCTAAAAATACTCCAAGCCAATGAACAAAATGAAACTGCTGATAGTGCTGAAAAGGTGAGAAAGTGACAGTTTTCAAGACCTCTTCACTCTTTTTTTCCCCTTCCAGGCTGTTCTTTATGCTCGTAAAATCACCAAACAGTTTGGGTTGGATGTGACCTCAAAGCTCATCTAGGTCCAGCCCCTGTGCCCTGGGCAGGGACAGCTTCCGCTAGCCCAGGTTGCTCCAAGCCTGTTTGGGTTCTTTTAGCTTGTTAACTAAAATATTTCAAGTGCTGAGAAAATCTGAAGCAGTTCTTTTCCCCTCAGGACACAGAGCATGCGGTCTGAGCCCCGAATGCCTGAAACAGAGGAGCTGCCAACTTCCTGCCTGCCTGCGGCAAGCAGAGGATTCAGGCAAGTGTTTGGTTGGTGAAAATCAGGTTGGGAAATTTTCATCTGAACCTCTTAATTGTCAATGTTTTGTTTTTGAGAGGGCAGATGAGAGAGTTGGGGTTGTTGAATTTGGAGAGGAGAAGGCTCTGCGGAGACCTTCTTGTGGCCTTCCAGCATCTGAAGGTGGCTCTGAGAAAGTTGGAGAGGGACTTTTTGGGGTGTTGTTCAGCATGAGGATGGGGAGAGACTGGAAGAGGCTGCCCAGAGAGGCAGTGGAAGCCTCATCCCTGGAAGTTTTTAAAGCCAGGCTGGATGTGGCTCTGGACAACCTGCTCTAGTGCGAGGTGTCCCTGCCTGTGGCAGGGGAGTTAGAACTGGCTGATGCTTGAGGTCCCTTCCAGCCCTAACAATTCTGTGATGCTGTGTTGCAATGAGCATTGAGCAGCAGAGACACAACAGGCACCCCTAATTCAAGGTGCATTGAGGCTGTTTATATTGGTGCTTGCAGCATGCCTGCTGCATTATCCAATGCTCAGCCTACTCATGCCCGTTCCATGGCACAACCAAGGTAAGAGCAGGCAGGAGGCTCCACTGCCCACAACGACGCTTGTGCTCTGAAGCGAGGCAGCCTCTCACGGCACAAACGAGCCTGAGCGCGGTCCAGATCCTTTTCTTCTGCAGCACCATCGTGGCCTCACTGCCATTCTATCAGGGTCGTGTAAAACCACGATGTCACCACTCTCTAGCTAAACAAAAGGCTAGGAATCCGCGCTACCGAGCCTAGCCCAGCGCCTTCCGCGTGCATTGAAATAACCCAGTTCCGTAGGGACCGATGAAGCCAGAGGCCACTAAAAAAGCTCCTCCTCACCGAGTCCCGCCCTGTTGCCTTGCTCACCCAGTCTGGAGCGGCAGAGCTCCGGATTGGCGCCGGAGGCACCTCCCTCAGCCCCCGCCAGCGGGCACGTCACTTCCGGGTGGGGCAGCGGCGCGGCCGGGGACTGTTATTACGGCACGGCCCCTTCGGTGCAGCTGGGCTTGGCTGCTCTGAGCTCCTTCCTCTTCAGTGCTGCCCGAGTGACGGCATGGAGAAACTGCGGCGAGTGCTGACCGGGCAGGACGACGAAGAGCAGGGCTTGACGGCGCAGGTACCGTCCGACGAGGCCCGGTTCATCTTCCCCTTCCTGGCATTGGCAGCTGCTAACAGCTGCCGAGTTGCATCTCGCGGGACGGTGCCGCTTTCCTCACGGCGGGCTAAGCGTCGCCAGCCCCCTGACGGGGCGTTGCTGAAGCCTTCCAGACCCAGGCCCGCACTGGTTTTGGCAGCCTTGGGCGCGCCGTGTGTCCCACTCTTCCCCTCTCTGTGTCCCGTGCACGCACCCGCACCCCCCGGTGTCCGCCCGCATGCCTGTCCGCGTCAGTAAATGGGGGAGGCAAAGAAGAGACGGAACTTTGTTGCTTGTGCCGGATAGCAAGGTTCGTGGGCCCTAGGCCTTGCACAGGAGTAAGAGTTTTGGCGAATTTTCGGTGTGTGGAGAAGTTGCTTGTTGTATTGATGGCTTGGAGGTGTTTGGGTTTCTTTCCCATGTTCTGTCTCTAGAGTCCCCACGTCTTGTGTGTAGTCATCCTCCTATATGGACTTGGTACTTGGTGTTCAGTTTTAACAGTAGATTTTCTTTCTAAATGGCCAATCTGTTTCCTTACGTGCTTGAATCTGCAAAAGAAAAGGCTTTCTCTAGATAGGTTTTTTTTTTCATGTTCATTGTGCTGAAGTGCCTTTTTAGCCACATACTCCTTAAGTATAACTCTGAGGCGCCTGGACTGAAGCAAAGCTGAGCGTAGTTACAAAGAACCATCTATACCATCAGCTTCCTTTTAGTCGGTCTGACTCCAGGTTGAAGTGCCCTGCATTGTGAGTTGTTTTGATGCTGTGTACTGGCTGTGTGGTGGAGAAAGCTGATGCATAGAGCAGCCTGGATCTGAGCTGCAGCTAGTAGACCTTCACGAACCAGCACAGCCCCAGTGTACGTGGTGTTTATAGCACAATGTTAGTTCTTGCAGCTTGCTGCTTGACATAAAGTCACAGAATCAGCCAGGCTGGAGGAGACCTCCAAAATCATCCAGTTCAACCTAGTACCCAGCCCTAGCCGATCAACTAGACCATGGCACTCAGTGACTCATCCAGTCTTTTCTTCAACACCTCCAGGAATGGTGACTCCACCATCTCCCTGTGAACTTGACCTCTTTGCTACAGTAAAGCAGCTTAATTGTATTCACACCAGACAAATTCAGGAAGCAACGTGTGCTTCTGCACCAGAAGTGACTTCCAGCATTTGGGAGGGATGCCTCACCTTCTGATCTTATCTCAAAATTATCAAAGACATACTTGCATTTCTGTTAATCTTTGTTCGTTCCAAGATAATTACTTTTCCATCCCTGAGCACGTTTCACATGAAAAATGCACATGGTTGCATAAAGGAGGTTTTCTTTACGTGATGCTGTGATGCATTCTTTTCAAGCAGTAATCAACAGATAAATGCCTGAATATTCAGTATTTTTGATACATATCTTGAGAAGGAGAGACCTGAGTTAAGAATGTGTAACTTGTTTAATGTCAGTAACTAAATTATGTGTCAGAATCATAGAATGGTTTGCATTGTAAGGGATTTTCAAAGGTCACCTAATCCAACTCCCTGCAGTCAACAGGGACATTCTCTATTAGAGCAGATTGCCCAGATTCTTGTTGAGCCTGACCTTGAATATCTCCAGACATCACCTCTCTGGATCTGCTGACCACACTTCTTTTGGTATGATTTGACTATTGTTTGTTATAGTTGGAGACAACTTTAAATAGGAAAAGTCTGACCCAGTAGAAGAAAACATATGTGTCTTTGGTGTACTGCAAAGGAGATTCATGCTGGGAAGATGAACCAGAAGGATCTTCTTTAAGTAAGTGCTGAAGGAAAACTCAAGTACTTAGGTCAGGTAGTGTCTCTGCTGTCAATTTCTTTCAAAGTAGCCGTGTATTTCAGGAACACTGGGAATCAAATCTTTTTTAGTGAGGAAATTCATATGTGACATTCACTGGAGCTACAGCTTTACAGCTGAATGATGTTGACTTCTTGAAATCTATGTAAACAGTAAAAAAGTAGGTGCACCCATTGTGAAAGAAAATAGAAGTTTATGCATTTTGTTTGTAAAATCATCTCTTTTAGATGGCCTTTCTGGAACTGAGTCATATGTTCAGTTAAAAACAATGGCCCTTTCTTTGGACTAGCTGACAGTTGTGTAATAGCTGTCATATGGTTCATGTTGCTAGATATCTATATTCTGCTCCTTGATTTTTTGCAGAACCACTACCATGAAGGCAGCAGTACTTCTTGTTAAGTAGAGGGAAAGCACGTAGTGAGGCAACTGTGTGGGTTCAGTGAAGCATTTGTGTACTTTCTGAAGTCTTCAGATGACTTGACTATCATTTCTTAAATCAGCTATTCTAGTTTGGTTGGTTGGTTTTGTTTTTTCTCAGAAAATGAATTTATATTTTTTAAGTCAATAATGAGTTGTAAATATACCAGTGTAATGATGTTTACAGGGCAGCATTATGCTGTTTAGTCTCTTTAACACCAAAACTAATATAAAAGTTGTCTGAGACATTGGGCTATTTCTGAGTGTAGTTGAATGATAGTTGTTGATGGAGAACTGCATTCATTGGGATGTTAGCAATAAGGAATAGGCCAGGTAGTTGCATTTCTTAATGTTTTGTTCTAAAGTATTGATTGAAAAGCCTTTCAGAGACACGAAAACATATCCTTTTTTTTGTTTTCAAATATTAGTTAGGAACTGAATTATGCAAATGCGCTCAACATTTCTTTGCAATTGAGTTTTCTCTACTACTTGCATATTCTTACATTTTTTTCTTGGTAGTAAGTTTAATTGTTATCTTCTGGAATCTTCCTTGAAACCTGCAGAATAAAGTATTTCTATTTATTTGGCTGCCCATGTGGAAAACTCTTACAAGGCCATTAATATATGGGAGGAGACTAGGTAGATCTTTTTGATCCAGGGCAGCCTTGCTGATTATCGTTCATGTGATTCATTGTATGTCCATAGCAAACTATGCTTCTGTAAAGACACTTTACCTGTCCTTACACTTTGTATGTTAAACTACTACAAGACTTGCAGTTTCCGCTTAGGATTTCCTCTTGATTTCTGCATATCTTGGTTTTTTTTTGAATACCTTTGCTTTTTGCCTGAGAGTTTGGGATTAGAGTTTAGCTATAGAAAAACAAGGGCTTCTATTTGTTAACTTGTTTCTTTTTTTCTTGTTTAGAAACAAGGTGATAAGCTGTATAGGAAGACCTGTATCTTTTACAGGAACTCCCTTGCAGCTGCCACTGCATAGGGTCTCTATATGAATCTTGCCTTAAGTGTGGAATTTGCATGGCAATGTTTTCAGTCTTCTGCTAGCACAAATATCGTAGAGTGTAATGTCAGTTCTTTTTATCTGAAATCTAGAGTTAGCAGTATGGTTTATGCAGACAGTAGAGTTCTGATCACCCATACATGGTTTCCTGCCTTTGTTGCATAGACGACTTACATTTACTATATTTTAATTAGGGTTCCAGGTTGTAGTCTCTGGTCGTAGGTGCAATAAATTAAGCTGTTACATCAGGGTGTCTCACAGCCTCTCTCAGAAATTCCTGCGCCTGCAGCGGATATGACTGAGTGAGCAAGTACTGTGTCAGGCTTTCAACTTCTGTAAAGTACAGCCTAGCATTTCAGAACAAACTTAATTTGTGGCTTAACCAGTTGAACTGTGTACCTGTTATTCAATCATAGAATCAACCGGGTTGGAAGAGACCTTCAAGATCATCCAGTCCAACCTATCACACAGCCCTGTCCAATCAAACAGTCCATGGCACTAAGTGCCTCATCCAGTCTTTTCTTGAACACCTCCAGGGATGGCAGCTCCACCACCTTCACTACAGTAACCAGTTCTATTTCTTCTGTGAAATTAAAAATTGTATCAGATACTAAAAAAACTGCATTACTAGATTTTCAGTTTCAAGATTTTAAACATTGCATTGACTAGGTCCAACTCAGTAACTTAAACAGTGATGGAACAAAGAATGGTTGGAGGATCAGCTTTCATTTTATGCTAATTATTACAGGCAGTTCTGGGTTGTGATATATCAGCCTTTGTGCCACAGCTTATCTTCCTGAACTTCATATGCATGTATGTCAATCTGAATTTTAAAGAATTAAATCCATAAAATGAATTAAATTAGTTTTAAAACTTTTTTTTAATTTTGTGGGGATTTTTTTTTAGCTGCTATGTGATTCACTTAGTGTTCATATTTTTTTACCTAGCAACTGTTAGGAATCTAAATGAAGATAAAAATATTTTCAAATTATATGAAGAGTGAAATTTCCTGGTAGTTGTTTTGGGAGCACTGTCAGTTATTAAAAGCAGAATAGCAGTAAGTAGCAGAAATTTGCCTTATATAGCTGAAGAAAGAATTTACCTTCATCCTTTGCTTGTTTTCTAAGCCTCTGAAATGTGTGCATTGAGTATAGTGACAGTGTTGGCCCATTCAGCACTTCATTTCTAAGCCAGTATGGAAAGGTTTGGGGTTTTTTTCGGCCTGTATGTACACGCATGATTGGTTGCATTAATAAGTGCCAAGCATGATTCAAAGTTTATGTCTTGCCACCTCTTCTTGTACATGTTACGTGGATAGACATTCAGGAATATGACTATCAAATATTATTTCATACACTAAACCATCCTTCAGTTACTGTTTTTGTCTATTTCTTTAATGCCTACATAAGGATAAAGAGTTGGACCTAACAAGGTAAGCTGCATCTTCTGACCTTTGGGAAGTTCTCATAGCAGCTGAACACAGATTAAAGAATTAGGAACAATATTGTGTCTTGCACTGTTTCTGCTCAGACAGTATGCAAGCATAGAAGTTTATTGTTAGTGTTATGATCACCCTTCTTAAATATTCAGAATAATTTGATTAACTTAGTAATGCTTCTGCAGGTAGAAAGTATCACAGTATCATCAGGGTTGGAAGAGACCTCACAGATCATCAAGTAGTCAAAGCTCTTCTTTGTTGGCATACTTATAGATGCTTATTCATGACAGCACATAAATGCATGCATGTATGTGGCCCTTTTCTATTAAATTAGATATGGAATCTTCACTTGTACACACATGAAATCGTGTGAAGCAGTAACCAAATTACATTCGTTCAGTTACCACTACATGAAAGAGAAATTTCTCAAGCGAGTAGAAGGAACATCAAACTCATCTGTTGAGGAAACCCTAACTTGTGTGTTTGTTTTATAGTACTTAGTTTTAAATATCTGTAGAACTACATAACAAGAGGGTAAGTTTGCTTGTGTCATCTGAACAAATGTGAAAGTTGGCTTTTTATAGTCATGTTATGTAATCTGAAGCAACACTTTGCTTAATAGAGCAGTTTAGAATAGAAAGTATATTTAATTTTAGTTACCTGAAGTAAACTGAAATACATTGTTCTTACAGCATGGATGGAGAGGGTAAGCTGAGCATATCTAACAAGTCACATCTGCTGAAATGGGCTGTTCCTCTGCCAGCTCTGTGGCCCTACCTCTTATATCAGCCATACCATTTTTCTGACTTGTTGCTGAGCTGTTTTGGCTCATCATCCTATGCTAGACTGTGTAGGATTAAGTAATCTGAGTAGAAGGAACACTAGTTCTCTTCTCACTTTGTGAGTTGTCAGCCAGCTCAGCTCATGAAGGGCTCTTACAGGTTGTGGAATCACTCTGGAGAAGTGGGAAGTAAAATGACCCTTTAAACAAGTCTTACAAGACAAACTGTGTTAAATCTGCCAAGGCTTTCATTCATCCTGTGAGAAACAGTAATTGAAGTGGATTAGTAATGCTTGCAGTGGGGACTTACAAGTAGCGGCTGAACACAGATTAAAGAATTAGGAACAATATTGTATCTTGCACTGTTTCTGCTCAGACAGTATGCAAGCATAGAAGTTTATTGTTAGTGTTATGATCACCCTTCTTAAATAAATATTCAAAATAATTTGATTAACTTAGTAATGCTTCTGCAGGTAGAAAGTATCACAGTATTATCAGGGTTGGAAGAGACCTCACAGATCATCAAGTAGTCAAAGCTCTTTGTTGGCATACTTATAGGTGCTTATTCATGACAGCACATAAATGCATGCCTGTATAATATGTACAATGGCTTCTGCCTAGTAATGGGAAAAGATAGTAATGTCTATAGGGACATAGAGTGCTGTACAAATACATAGGTTCATCTGCAAGTTGCTAGAAGGTCCATTCATCCTTCTGTCTGAGTAGTTGTGAGAATGTTTGTATGGTGAACAGAAGGTCTATTTGTCAGTGGAGCTGTATTTCTTGAGTGCCAGAATATATCTTCATGGGTTTTGTATTTTTTGTTTGTTTTGGAAATACATTTCCAGATTGATAATACATTTTCTTAAACTAATGTATTTGATATGCAGGCAACTTGTAAGCAAACGAGTTTGTTTGAAATTAAGGACTTCAGTAGCAAAGAAGAAAATGGCCTTTAAATTGTTTAAAACTGGGTTTCTCATAACATGCCTTTCTCTCTCCTCCTCTTAAGGTCCTTGATGCCTCAACACTCAGCTTTGGTACTCGAGTCAGGTGGTTTGCAATATGCTTTGTTGCGGGCATTGTATGTTCTGTTCTTGTAAGTAAAATGTTTGGTTTTTTTTTTTTTCTCTGAACTTTGTTAATTCATGTTCTCCAGTAGTACCTTACTCATATTCATACTTAATATGTGACCCTGTATTTGCTTTATCCTGTGTCCTAAATTTTGGATCCATAACTTTAACTGAACCGAAAGTGTATGACTAGCATGTAGGGGTTGTTCTACAAGGTACAATTCTGGCCATCTTTCCTCCATTCACAACGGAGCATTTTTATTGTAGTGTAGTAAAATTTCTTATTCAAAGGTTCAAACACTGATGAGATGTGTTGTGTTTTTAATTTAGATGAGAAGTGTACCAGGGAACAGCTTTTGCTGTTGTTCTGGGTGTACCCATCTTATTTTTTTCTCCCCAGTGAAACAGAAGAGGAGGAAGCTTGAAAGGTTTTTAAAGGCTGACCTCAAAACAAATGTAAGCTGTCACACTCGCAAGTCAATAAGTGATGACTATGGTAGAATGTTGGCACTTTAAAAGCCTGCTGCACTTCTATTAGTCTTACACCCAGCAAATAATTTGTTCATTCTTGACCTTCAGGTGTTGGCAGGAAGCTCAAGTTTGCAGATAGAAGTTGAAATCTGTTAATTAATTTGGTCTATCAAAATCTAGCACAGGTAATTTGCAGTACAAAACATTTTTTTATCTGCATGGAAAGTCCCAGAAGCAGTAAGGAGCTATCCAGAGTACTAATTTTGTAAGTTTTCTTTCAATTTTAATGTTTTATTTTCATTATGAAGTACAGTGTTAGTTCTTCACAGAGCATGACTTTTGATGGAAGCAGTCAGCAGCCTTCAATTAACATGTGTGGATGACATTTACAGTTTTTGCGGAGACTGTTAGGCAAATGATTTTGATTTGTAATGCATTTGGTGGAGGAACTTTGTCTCATGTGCTTTAGTTTCTGTTTCTGCCACTGTTTAAGTGACTTCTGCTGCGTGCTTCATCTACCATGGAAGGTTTTTAAACCAAGGAGGCTTGTGTCATGACAGGAAGCAGCACCTGTGGAGCAACCACATGCTAATTGTTTGAAGTGCTCACGAAGGGATAGCCTCTCATTGGTGGAGAAGCCTCTGATTTGTCTGCTTCAGGTTATGGACCTCTGGGAATATTTATTATGCTCCTTGCTACCCAAACTATCACCACTGCAGGTTGTGCTTTTTAATTTCATCTAGCCTTTGCAAAGTGTCTGTAGGCTTTCCTTGTGGAATACAATTACACTCATCTCTTGCAAATTCCCACAATTTCTGCAAAGTGACAGCACAGATTCCCACTGAAATTGCAGTTGGATAGTATATACTTACTTATTTCCAAACCAGGATATCCACATTACAGCTTAAAGCAAAAGAAGTTAAAAACCTAAGCAAACTGAAATGCCATGTTTTGCTTCTAGTTTAGGCTCTATTTTTGCTAGATCATCATAGGGACTGTGAGCAGCAGAAGGCTTTGGATTTTTTTCGTGCTTAATGAAAGTAAGAGATGCCTTGTGATGGTTTGGGTGTTACCTGCCTGCCCCCCCCCCCCCCCCCCCCCCCAACTTAAGAAAATCACCCAGACTAGACTCAGCCACTCTGGAAATTTGAATGAAGCTTTCTATTTACAGCTTAGTACAATATACAAGCAGGTATTTACAATATATATACAGCTATAGACAGAAATATACAAGTTAAAAAATAATACAGAAACACAGCAGCCCTCCCAGAAACCAGAGTCCCCAGGAGGGGCTCCCAACCACCCTTCCACCTTCTTACCACCCCACCTTACCCCAGACTTTGCCTTACATTCAAGGTGAGTTTGGAGGGTCGGCCAGGGTGGTTAGGAAGCAGAAGGACAAGTCAGGCGGCAAGTTAGAAAAGTGCAGCCCAAAGCCCAGAGAAAGACTCTTATCTGTGTTTGTATTCTTGTTCTTAAATATCTCAGCATGCTTATGAGTGAAGTAGGCATCACCATTGTTTCCTTTTCACAGCCTATAATCTAATTCTTCTCACCAAAATATCCCAGCTAGGCTCAAACTAGCACATGCCTGGACTCAAGATTTCTAAAATATTTCCATTTACAGTCTCATTGTGTAGATTTGCTCCAGAGAGTTGATGGAAGGAGAAAGGAGATGGTGGATGTTAGTGTGGCTTTATAACATCATCCCAGATTGAGAACAATAGGGTTAAAAAGCCTCTGGGGACTAGAAGCTTGTTACTCAATCCCATAATACTGCTTTCTCTTTATGAACTAATGGCAAGGCCATCTCGTTCTCCTTTCCTCTCCCTCCTGCCCTGTGTCCAGCAGGAGCCACTTTATCGGGACAAACATAAGGAGAAGGTCTGGTTTGGGGCCTTCAGAGGCTTGTGTTTAGTTCTCTGGATTGGAGAGGCATTGGGAGAGGAGGATTAGAGCACTGGAGATTACAGATTTAGTTTTGGGCTGGAAGAAAATTCAAGGGGGTTTTCCATGGCTGTTGTATCTGCTTCTGTAATTTCTTTTCTGTATCTCTCCAAATATAATTCTGTGGGGTTTTTTCCTCCAATTCGAGAGCTTCAATTCTGTCGACTCTCTTTAAAACCCACGACAAACATTTTATCCTTCGTCTACAGAGGTGTATGATGTTTGGTGGGGTGTTGCAACGAAAGTGAAAGCATCATAAATCAAATATAAACAGTACAAATAAATTCTATAATCAATGTAAGTATACATTATCTAGTTGTGAAACTATGGTGAAACACACTAAATTGATCCATGATTTTGCCAGTAGGTGGCAATAGAAATGTGTTGGATATTGACTAATACAAATCTGAGAGCAGTATAATCTTCTAGGACACTTTTCATAGCCTGAAAATGTATTTGTAGACTAAAATCTAAACAAATTGAATTAAGTAATTAAAAATATGCAAATAACCTGTCTTTTGTAGGGGACAGCATTGCTATGGCTCCCAAAGGGGATCAAACTTTTTGCAGTGTTTTATACCCTGGGAAATATTGCTGCATTAGCCAGGTATGATTTCTTTTTTATAACCAGAGAAGTACCTTCCTTTGAATCTGCATTTATATACTTTTTGCTCTAGAATTGTTTGTTATCATAGAATTAACCAGGTTGGAAGAGACCTCCAAGATCATCCAGTCCAACCTAGCACCCAGCCCTATCCAGTCGTCTAGACCATGGCACTAAGTGCCTCAGACAGTCTTCTCTTGAAGACCCCCAGGGATGGTGACTCCACCACCTCCCTGGGCAGCCCATTCCAATGCCAATCAATCTCTCTGTGAAGAACTTCCTCCGAACATCCAGCCTATACTTTCCCTGGCACAACTTGAGACTGCGTCCCATTGTTTCCCTATTAAAATGCTAATAATGGTTGTTTGTTTGTCACTGCCTCGTAATATTTTATGTGACTGTTTTGTAGACACATCACCACTGCTATTTGAAGTACAAGTAACAAATGCTGATTATTTTATAGTTTTTACTGCCAAGTACTTTGCCAGTTACAGAGGTACCTTTGTTTCAGAGGCAAACTGGTAGTCTGCCCACTATGTGGATACTTTGTTACTGGAAAGAGCTTTTTTGCTTTTACTGGAGATATTATTTAATTTCTAGGAATACTCTTCTGAAAAGAGAGAGGTTCAGGAGGCCACGCGGAATCTAAAAATCATTCACAGCATGTTTTTAAAGTCTATGCTTGGTATTTTGCAGTGTACCACGTTGCAGTTAGTCTTAAAAGATTTGCAGAAGGGACTTCCTAGAATCTAAAACTCTTTTTTTTCATTGTTTGAAAGACATACAAGAAACAGTTCCTGTTTGTTCTCCTTCTCTTACTGCCTTATCATGTTTGAAGCATGGTGATGGGGCTCAGAACACTGTGACTGCACTTAGCTCTTGAGTCAAAGCATTGTTAATCTGTTAAAATTCTCATGTGGTTTTAATATTAAAGAAAAGCATCTCAACAAATCTGTAAGGGGATAAAGATGATTATACTGGAACCTATAAAATGAAGATTAATTTTCCCATCTCATACTAAAACAGCAATACTTTTCCTAGTAAATGGACAAACCCAATTATTTCCCTTTCTCTCCCGTGCCTTATTCTTTGTTGTGTGGCTTGGGGATTTTTTGTCTGGTTGGTTGTTGTGGGGACTTTGCCTAGCAATTCTGTGTGTTTTCACTGCTTGAAATTAATACTTTAGAAATTGGGTCATGTCTCATTGTCAGTGAACTGTAAGAGGAAAGCTTTTACAAACTGGTGCTTCTTTTAAGAGAATGCAGTAAAACTCTAGTCTGGACTCCAGCTAGAATGAGAAGCATTGTGTCCTTCAGATCTGAACAATGGGCAACTATTGTATGAACAGTAGGAAGTGACAAATCTCCTTATCCCTTTGAGACTTTAACCTTTCTGAGGTTCATTTGCAAGTCTGTATTTAAAACAAATATAATTACCACTCTTATTTAGTTGTCTTGTCTAGCCTGTTTGTGCTATAGCTTTCAAGGCACAAACATGAAAATGGTGATATGACAAGTGCATCTCCTACAGAATGTGTTGTATATAACAAATATCCTCTAGATTTTTTTTCTAGCCTTTCTGCTCCATTTGTGTTCTCCTACATCTCTGGAGAAGCTCTTGTGATGTCTGCTCTTCAATACTAATCAGTGTCAGTGCATTTTACTTTCCATAGTTTTCTGCCTATTTTATGAGGCCTGAAC
This sequence comes from Pogoniulus pusillus, assembly GCF_015220805.1. Lineage (NCBI taxonomy): Eukaryota > Metazoa > Chordata > Aves > Piciformes > Lybiidae > Pogoniulus > Pogoniulus pusillus. The sequence continues at coordinate 86,575 of NC_087281.1, forward strand.
CTCGCTCATTTGTACCATCGTGTTTGCCACATCCCTGTCTTTTCACCTGTTAACTAATTTTTTTTATTCTAGTTCTTCAGGTCTCTTTTTGTGTGTGTGTATGTCTTAATTTTGTGGCCCAACAGGCAAGACCACAAAAAAAACTGAGAAAATTTTGGGTTGGATTGCAGTAAATTTAAACCACTTTTTTTTTCCGTTTTGAGAAATTTGGTTTCCATTGAATTGAGAAATTGTTTGGGTTTTTTTTTGCTATGTAATAGGGACTTTTGAGATCTGTCTATTCAACTTGAATTAAAATAGAAGGTGAAAATAAAGGAATATATACACAAAATTGCTGCTAGGGGAACATCTGAGTGTGAAAGATCATGGGTTGAGCTTACCGCTTGGGATGTGGATTCCTGTATTTCTTCTTAGATGTTTACTTCACCAGGCTCATGATTGTTTTCAGAAAGGAGCTCTACCATACTCTTCCCTGCTACTGATTGTTTGATTTCATATAAATAAATATTAGCTAGAAAAAGAGTTAGACTGATTCTTTCTCTAGAGTAAAGCATTTGGACCACCACAAGTTTACAGGCATTCTCACTCACTAAATTTTTTTATTTTTCTGCAAGACAGAATAGTTTCTATGATAGGGAAGAGCCTTATCCCAGAGTATTTGAAGGTAGATAACTACTACTACAGTTGTGAATTCTTAGCTCATATTAGATTTCTTTGCATGAACAGGTACAACGTAGCACTGATGACGGTTTTCATTCTTCCTTTGAGTTAACTACAGTATATAAGAGAGCAGAAGGATTTGGGGCACTTGGTGCCATGGTCTAGTTGACTGGATAGGGCTGGGTGCTACGTTGGACTGGATGAGCTTGGAGGTCTCTTCCAGCCTGGTTGATTCTATGATTTAATACAAACTATTGAACTGTTCCTTTCTTTTTTTTTCTTTGCTTGCTGAGTTTGGGCAAAGAGTTAACAATTTCCTTATTCAGGCAGCATGCCTGAGATTATAAGAAGTTATTGTTAACCTGAAATTCTCTGTGAAAGTTTGGTCTTTACATTCTTTTCGTAAGTCATTTCTCATAATTACCTCAACATGAAATTCAGTAGACTTCAACTTAACAACTCTGCTGTAAGTGGTGATCTTTTGGTGAGAATTTTGCATAGGATAACTGAGTACAGAAGCTGTTTCCGGGACTGAATTTGTGGAGTATTTCACCTTTCGTTCTGGCAAGTCTGTTGCTAAACACTGAAATGCCTATAAAAAAAAAAAAAAACAAACACACTTTGTAGCTCTCTGACTGCTGGAAAACTGTTTAATTGCCTGTTGTCTTTCACAAAGATTTATGTGAAAGTGATTTAGTGATTTACCATTTGGTTTTTTTTCTTTCCTGTTAGTACGTGTTTCCTGATGGGGCCAGTGAAGCAACTGAAAGCAATGTTTGAGCCAAAAAGATTAATCGCTACAATTGTGATGTTGGTAAATATGCTATCTTTACTTCCTTTTGCTAAAAAGTGTTCCTTTAGCCTCAGAACTAAATTTGAGGCTTTATTAAAGGGAGATTATTTCTCAGTCCACCTCTTTTTTTTTTTTGTCCTAATAACTGTACCAAACTGCTTAGCTCTGTATGTCGTAAAGATTAACTAACTCCTGCCTGTGAGTCATTGTTTTTATTGTTCTTTTTTTTAATTATTTGAAGTAAAATATCCTTACACAGTTTCTGGTGTGTTTGAGTTTTTGGGGAGAGTTTAAATTGTTTTCATCTCTTCATCTCCACCCAGCTCTGCCTACTATTGACACTGTGTGCTGTGTTCTGGGTAAGTGAGCCTGCTTCATTCATCTAAAAAAGTCTAACTTGTTAGTTTAGTATTTTTATTACTGTTTTAACATGCAGATCCTGTAGAGGAAAGATGAGCTTATGTATGTGTTATTTGTGTTTTCAACTGCAGTTGAGGTTAGGTGCAGTAATGAGCCTGCTGGCTACAAAGCAAATATGCTCTTCAATTTGCATGTCACATAGATGAGAATACAAAATCGAGAGCATCAGGTCAGTCTGCAGACCTCTGCAATAGGAACTGGAATAAGAAAAGCAAGTTGAGATACACTTTTGTCTTAGTGATGTGTCAGAGAATATGCAGTGGTCTTCAGAAACCATGAGTACAGAATATTAAACTGATTAAGACAAAGGAAGAGAGACAGATTAAGTCCTTTCAGGTGTCTTGATTGAAAAACAGGCAGTAATTACATTCCATAGAAGAATAATATGTAGCCAAGTTAACTTCTGTATTTGCATAAGTGGAGTTGTAGAGTTTATGAATGAAAGTGTTAGCATTGCTGCTGCTAAGTGTTTTCAAAGCTAGAGAAGGTTCTCACAGCTAATGGAGTGATAAATAAAATGAGGGGAAAGCTGTTAGAGTAGAAAGGAGTAGCAAACTAAGACAAGGAGATTTAGGCATCATTGGTTAGCTGAATTTTTGAACAGACTTTTTTGAACTATTTACTGTATAGACTGAGGCAGGATGAAATAACTTGCAATATTTCTGTTTTTTGGTTTTTTTTTTACTCAGTGGAACAAAAAAGGTTTGGCAGTGTTATTCTGCATATTGCAGTTCTTGGCAATGACCTGGTAAGATTCTTAAAATTCGTTTTGGTTTCTTCTCCCTACCCCTACTCCCACATGATTAAAACCTATATATAATACCCTTAGCATAACATAAGTGTATCTAAATGCTAGCCTCAATCTGTTGTGTAACTTGAGCGAAATGTATATGCAGTTGTCTCACAAAAATGATAAGTTCTCAGGCTGTAGAATATACTTTAAATTATTTGAAGCATTATGAGAGGAATTTATATGCAAAAAACTCATGCCTTTTGTTCTCTTGTGAAAGCAACTGTATATTCATATGCTCTGCTTCTGGGCTAAGCACATCTAAGGGCTCATCTTGGTAATATGTGAGCATAGTCACGTGAATGCTTGCAAGTTTGGCAGAAGTTTTGGAAGTTACTTTTTTCTCCATGGAGATAGAACTGAACATATTCAGTGTCCTTGTCTCAGGTGAATTACTTGGTACTTAACTGATCCAAAGTGACCACAGTTCTTGTTTGAACATGCCGTGAATACACAGTGTCCATACTGAACTTGAATCTGAGGACAAATAACCATTCGTTTACAATAGGGCCTGTTGAACATCATGTTTGACCCAGGTAAATGCTTGATACTAGGCAGAGAGAACACTGCTGACTATGTTCTACATGTTTACAGCAGAAAAGTGTCACTTCTGTTAAGTGTCCCAGAGCTTCATCAGGCTGGGCATGAGGACAAAACAGCCTAGGAGCTTGCAAGAAACAAGTTTCAGAGAATAAAAAAAATCACAATTGTTGAGTATTATATTGCACCATAGGTCTGTTTTAATACAATTAGGCACATACTTGTATACTAATGTTGTTAAGGAGGGATTTGAATCTGGATTAGGAGCAATAGCAACAGATAAAACCACCCTTAGAAACAATCCTGAATTATTTCTCCAAAAAAGGAAGATTCACATGTGTAGGATCCCTGACCTGTGTTTATGACAAAACAAAGCAAGCTGCAAAACAAGGCCAAATATAGGGGCTGTGACAGACTGAGAAGCGCCAGAGCTTTTGTCTGCTTTCCCGCTTCTTCCACCCAGGAAGAAGTGGGAAGGGGGATCAGGGTGGGTATTCAGACAGGTCTTTAGGGCATGTGATGGATATGTATGGCAAGTATAATTTGGACCTTCCACCACTAATGTATATTGTCTTTTAGACCAGAAAAAGGTTGTCTTTCATCTTGAAGAACAGGTTTCCTAGAAATCTCCATTCTTTTTTAGTATGATGACTGTAAATCTGCTATTTTTTTTCGCATTTACATGCAATAGAAATTATGAACTATATTAGCAAAACAAAACCAAAACAGAAACAAAAAAGGGGGAAGATGGGGAGGAAAAAGGGGAAGTGGAGCAAAAAACAAACAGGAAAAAAGTAGACCAGGAAGTTCTTGGCAGCACACTTAGTACTCTTCTCCCAGGTAACCAGCAATAGAACAAGGGGACACAGTCTCAAGTTGTGCCAGGGTAGGTACAGGCTGGATATTAGGAAGAAGTTCTTCACAGAGAGAGTGATTTCCCATTGGAATGGGCTGCCCAGGGAGGTGGTGGAGGCACCATCCCTGGGGGTCTTCAAGAGAAGACTGGATGAGGCACTTAGTGCCGTGGTCTAGTTGATTGGATAGGGCAGGGTGATAGGTTGGACTGGATGATCTTGGAGGTCTCTTCCAACGGGGTTGATTCTATGATTCTACTTGTCCAAATGTGCTATCTTTTCTCAAGTAAGTGTTAAACCGAGTAAACATTTTTATACTTTGTTACAATGGGTTGCTTCTTTTAAATGCTCAACTAAAGGGAAATAGTTGGTTCTAGGAGAGACATGAACACTGTCAAATGTTAATGTTTCCTTTCCCCCCACAGGTATAGTCTGTCATATATTCCTTTTGCAAGGTGAGTCTATATAATAACTTTCATCTTAACAAAATTTGGTTCACATTATGCTAGGGATGGGGAAAATGTCCTTACATTCAGTATGTAGAAAAATCTATAACCTCATCTCTTTCCTTTTTATCTTTAGAAAATTACATATCTGAACTCAGGGTAGTGCTTAATATAAGCTTTAAATACAAATGAAGTACATAGTACTTTAGGCTGGATATTTGGAAGAAGTTCTTTGCAGAAAAAGTGATTGGCTATTGGAATGGGCTGACCAGGGAGGTGGTGGAGTCCAGAGAAGAGTGAAGAGGATGATCAGAGGGCTGGAGCACCTCTCCTATGAGGACAGACTGAAAGAGTTGGGGCTGTTGAGTCTGCAGAAGAGGAGGCTCCCAGGTGACCTTCTTGTGGCCCTCCAGTATCTGAAGGGGGCCTATAAAAAAATCTGGGGAGGGACTTTTTAGGCTCTCAGGGACTAGGGGGAATGGAGCAAAGCTGGAGGTGGGTAGGTTCAGACTGGACACAAAGAGGAAGTTGTTGAGCATGTGAGTGGTGAGAGCCTGGACTGGGTTGTCCAGGGAGGTTGAGGCTCCATCCCTGAAGGTGCGTAAGGCCAGGCTGAGTGGGGCTCTGGCCAACCTGCTCTAGGGTAGGGTGTCCCTGGCCATGGTAGGAGGGTTGGAACTAGATGATCCTTATGGTCCCTTCCAACCCTGACTGATTCTGTGATCCCTGGAAGTGTTTAAAAAGAGATTGCATGTGGCACTTGGTGCCATGATTCAGTTGATTAGATAATGTTGGGTGATATGCTGGACGTGGTGATCTTGAAGATCTTTTCCAATCTGATTCTGTGATTTTACAGTTCTGTATCTTCCTATAGTGTTTCTGTGACTTTGCAAAAAATCTGTACTGTAGATATTTTTAAAAACAATCAGATTTGATCTAGGGAGAATTAAGCTATATACACTTTTTTAAGGTGAAGTATTTACTCCATTGTAATACTTACTGAACTCAGGCTTCAAATAGTCATCTTACTGTTTCTGACATCTCAGGCTTTTTCAGTCAAAAGTAATATTCTGAATTCTTAGTTCTGTGGCCATGTGGCAGTCTCCTAGGCTCATTCTTTTTTTTTTTTCCTTTATTTTTCAAGTGTTCTGTTCTGCACAGAAAACAATTTGAGCTGCTAGTCACTAGTCTTTCCTTCCCTAACAACAGTATTTTAAGTGCTGAGCAGAAAACCATTAAGTTAAAATCAAAGAAATTAAATGATGCATATCTTTGATAGATTTTATGAATCAGAAAACTACATTTTACCCAAACTGCATTTAGTAGTACAGTGATTTCTTTAGGCATTATTGAGTTACTTGCTGATGTGGAATGCTATCATAAATTTCCCATGTAGGTTGCCTTTCTCACAGAAATAGTGATCTGACCCATGTTACATGCCAGAGAACAGTGTTATCTAATTTCTTGAAAGTATGCATTTATCTTGATTTTAAATAAAACTGCCATTATTTCATTTAACTGTGGTAATGATTTGCTCAACTTGTTTGTGGGTTCTTTGGTTTTGTGGGTTTTTTCCCAGTTATTTCTGAATCACTTGCTGGCATGGCAAAAAAAAGAAGCACAAAAAACGCAAAATGGCAACAAACCCAATATGCAAATTTTACTCTTTAATAGTTGATATATTTTTGAGAAAATTAGAACAATGGAGACTAAAGAGAGTGATCAGAAAAGTTTGATTAGCATCTGTTAAAGAAATAGACCTCTTCGGGTCTTTCAAAACTTAAGGCTGAGGCAGCATTTCATCCTGCACTTAGTGCAGCATAGGTCCTGCTTTCCTTCAACATGGGGATCCAACTGTGATATGACTTGAACTAGAAGAACCCATGCTTTGCTCACGGTCTGGATTTGGCAGACTTCTCAGCACTGCTCTTGTTGTCTAGCCATTGTGGAATAAGTCTCTGCCTTTTCTAAGCCACTGAGTGTGATGGAAAAGTTTTTTAAAGGTGTGTCTGCGTTTTAGCATGTGCTTGAACATAAACAGTGTGGAAGACATAGACAGTATGGGGTGACCAGAGTATCAGAATAGGCTGGAGCCTTTGGTTTAGCTGGTGCTGCAGAGGTGCTTGCTGAGGGATATCTGCCAAGTTCCTGCATTTGATAAACTTGTTTTCTTCTGTGTTTATGGAATATCTTTAATGTAATAGTTGATACATATGTATGACTTATTGTTTTTCCTTTTTAAAGGGATGCTGTGATTAAATGCTTCACAACCTGTCTAGGGTAAATTAAAAAGAAGAACCACTGTGCACTTTAAAAGCTGACTTTTATTCCTCTGTGAATTTTCCTCCACAAACCGTACTTTTCCATGCATTAAAAACCCAGTAACAATTTAGTATGACATCCCCCAAATGCAAAAGGCAAGGAAATTAATATTTACTAGAAACAGTTTCAAAAATATATTTGGTGAACTGTTTGCTTTAACTCTGGAACTTTCAGGCTGTTTTTAGCAGAAAAATACATTTAAGTGCTTTGTGCAAAGTAGTCTTGAGACTACACTGCATCCAGTAACAGTTTATTCCTCCCATGCAGGCAGGACACTGAGATCTGGATAATGTGTGTAAAGATGTCATTTACAGTTCTGTCTAAAATTTACAGAGTGCCATTTCTGTTTGTATATTATTCATTGTTTGCTTTTCCAAAGACAGAGTTTCATAAATGTTGTAAAGATTTGGTAAATTATAATCAACTGCTTCTTTGAAATGCTTATACGTGTGCCTTATGGGATAAAGCTTCCTGGAAGTACATGAAAGATCTGTTGAAAGCTTGTTGAATGTTATTAAAAAGCTGTATTGTAATTTTTTTACTTTCATACTTCAATACTTTTAGTAAAAACTTATGGCTAATGTATAAATTAAATGTATAAAATAAATTAGTTTTAAAGGCGCTTAAACTAATTTTTTTATTTAGCTGTTGAAAAGTTCGGTATTACACTTGTGTGATGATTTGGGTGTTACCTGCCCACCCCCCACCCCCCTTAAGAAAATCACCCAGACTAGACTCAGCTAGCTGGCAGTTAAGGAATGAAGCTTTCTATTTACAGCTTAGCACAATATACAAGCAGATATTTACAATATATATACAGCTATAGACAGAAATACACAAGTTAAAGCTAATACAGAAACACAACAGCCCTCCCAGAAACCAGAGTCCCCAGGAGGGGCTCCCAACCACCCTTCTACCTTCTTTCCACCCTTCTACCCCAGAATATAGCTTATGTGCAAGGTGGGTGTGGAGGGTTGGCAAAGGGAGTTAGAAAGCAGGATGAGTTACACAGAAGAAGCTCAGGGCACCCCCTGTGACAGAAACACGCACAGGCTCTCCCGCTCTGTCTTATCTATGTTTTGTGTTCTTGTTTCATACATCTCAGCAAGCCTATGAATGAAGTAGATAGCACCATTGTTTCCTTTTCACAGCCTATAATCTATTTTTTCTCATTAAAATATTCCAATTAGCCTCAAACTAGCACAGGGAGTAACCTGACTGTGGCCTTCAAGGCTAGTGAATTTCTAGCTGCACAATAGGGCTTGCTTGGGCCTAACAGAAGTCAATGGAGGGGAAAGGAAATGAGCACTGGGATTTTGTGGGTTAGCCTGGTTGGGGGGGTTTGGGGGGAATTTCCATGTGTCCTGTATCTGTGTTAGGTGTTAAGGATTTCTGTATTTTATCTTCATGCACATCTTTAAATACTCTCTCCTCTCCAATGCAGCAATAGCATTTTAATGACTTTGAGAGTAAAATAACTTAATTCTGTCTGCTCTATAAGCTGTTGACAGGTAGAAAGGCTCTGCAGAAGGATTTGGACAGGCTGTACCAATGGGCTGAGGTCAGTTGTATGAAGTTTGGCAAGGGCCAGGTCTTGTGCTTGGGTCGCAACAACCATATAAAGGCTTGGAGGAGAGTGGCTGGGAAGCTGCCTGGCAGAAAAAGACCTAGGGATTCTGGTGGACATCTGACAATACAAGCCAGCAGTCTGCCCAGGGAGCCAAGAAGGCCAACAGCATCCTGGCCTGTACCAGGAAGTGATGGTGCCCTTGCACTCAGTACTGGCGAGGCCACATCTCAAATAGTGTGTTCAGTTTTGAGCTACTCGCTACAGGGACCTTGAGTTGCTGGAGTGTGTCCAGAGGTCAGTGCATCTGGTGAAGGGCTGGAGAACAGGTCCTGTGAGCAGTATCTGAGGAAACCAGGGTTGTTTGGAGAAAAGGTGTTTTTCCCTGTCTCCTTGCACTCTACAGCTACCTAAAAAGAGGTTGTAGTGAGGTTGTACTCCCTAGTAACAAGTGATAGGAAAAGAAAGAAATGGCCTCAAGTAGCACTAGGGGAGGTTTAGATTAGATATTAGGGGAAATTTCCAAAAGAGTGGTCAGGCATTGGTGTAGGCTGCCTAGAGAGATGGTAGAATCACTATCCCTGGAGGTGTTCAAAACCATGTAGACAAGGCACTTCAGGTTTAGTGGCCATTGTGTATGTTCGGTCACAGCTGGAATCTTAAAAGTCTTTTCCAACTTAAACAATTATAGGGTTCTATGCATTCTTCCACTGCTATTGTTTGCTCTTTCACATTGTGTTTGCTGTGCATGAATGTTCTGAAAGTTCATAGCATAAGCATTGTCAATGTGTAAATCCCCTTTTATGACAGCAAGAAATGTAGATGTGGAGAATCCGTTCTTGTCCACTGCATACCTCCTACCCATCTTCTGCTGAAATTCTGGTACCCTGATTAAAATAGTGCTTTGAAATAAAATCTCTAGGAGTGTGTCATAGCTTTTTAGACCGAATGTTGGAGTGGTAGTAATACTGAATTAATTTGGAACATGTGCTTACTGCTACCCCCATGAAACGTCTCCAAACCTCTATTACTGTTTAGGGTGCTTTAAAAGGTAGGACGTGACAGCCTTCCTCCTCAGAAACCCAACAGAAGTGTGGAGCAATGTGATTTGCTTCAATCACAGATGGAATGGACACTAGGAAGAGAGATCTCTGAATCTAGCTCCTTAGTGACCAAGATGGACTGCTCTTAGCCTTAGCGAAGTTTGTGTTATGCATTTCATGTAGGTGCAAGCCTGCTCAGGGTACAGTAATTCGAGTGGTGAAGGAGCTCAAAATAACGTTTTGAAGATGGTGTGAGGGTGTCACGCTAAGTGACTTTAAAAGATTGCCCCTTCCCAGGCGGGCGTTTGAGGACTTCAGGTGGAATTCAGAGCCTGCCAGCCCCAGGGAACATGACTCCACCGGGCACTGCCTTCGAGTCCGCTGTGGGCTGAACGGGAGTGGGGAGAGGGGGCGGCGGCGGCGCAGCGCCCTCTGCGGTCTCGCCCGGGAAGGCCTCGATTGTTGTCAGTAGCCCCCTATTCCTGTCCGCACGCCCACCGCGCACTGGAGAGGGGTGTTCCGGGGCGGGCGAAGGGCGGGAAGGGGGGCGGGTCAGCGAGGGAGAAAGGAAGCGGCCGTGGAAGCAGACGGGGCTCGCGTCCCGCGGTGCTGCCGGCAGGGGTCTCCTCGTCGTCTTCTGGCTATGGGGCTGCAGCCCCGGCGCGCCACGGGGTTCTGTCCGCCTGCGGGAAGATGCGCTGCCCTACCCGGAGCGCGCACGGCGGCTGCCTGGGCCCGCAGCGAGGAGCCGGAGGGTGCTCCCGGCCGCACCACGTCCCGGCCGCCCATTCTACCGGCCTCTGCTGCTTCTCCTGTCGCTGCTCGGGCACAGCCCAAGAAGCCGCCGCAGGCGACAACACCCAAAAAGGCAGCTCCCCGGCCCGTGGAGGATAAAGCGGCGAGGAAGGCGCGGGGGGCGCCGCCGGAGCGGGCGGGGCCCCTATCCAGTTCCTGGCCCTGCTCTTCTTTACAGCGGCGGCCGCCGGACGAACAGGGAGGACGCCTACAGCCCGCCGCTCCTCAACCGCGGGGCCGCCCGGGGGCCCCCGGAGCGAGCAGCCGCTCCTGCGAGAGCCTCGGTGGAGCGGAAGGGGAGGCTGCCCTGCGCTTCTCGTTGAGCCTACCACCGGAGGCTGTCCGTTTGTTGCAGCGCCGCAGCCAAGAGCGGCAGCGGGGGCAGCTAGCCCCGTCCCCTGGCGGCAGACCGGCCCCGGCTTGGCGCGGCGTCGGGGCCGGCGGCAGCGACTTGCGCGCACTGCTGAAGATTTCGCTGCTTAACGACAGGCACCGCTACGACGATGAGGAATATGAGGAGGAGGAGGAGGCGGCGGGGGCGGGGGCCGCGGTGGATGAGGGACTGGTGCGGAAGTGCACGGAGTGGCTGCGCGGCGTGGAGAGCGCTGCCAGTCGAGACCGCTCCGACAGGCTGGGCACGCTGCCGCACCTGGGCACTCTCTGAGCCCCGTCGAGGGACCGGGGCTGGGGGAACGGCAGGCGTCCGGGCCTGTGGAAGAGGCGGTGCAGCCATCCACTGTCCGTAGCTGTTGTGTCCTTTGTAGTGTCTCTGCGCCGGGGGAGACCCGGCGAGTGCCGGTAGGAACTAGGTGGCGAGGCACACGCTCCTGAGCCCCTTAGCCGTTCGGAAGCGCCGTTGAGGCGAGAGACAAAGGAGAGGCGTCGGCTTCCGCCCGCCAGCGGCCGGGTGCTGGGAGCGAGAGGAGACATAGTGGACGTCCTGTTACCCCCCTCGGTTGTTTGTTTTGGGTGTTTGGTTTTTTTTTTTTAGACTTCTGACTACTTTCTAAGATGTGCGTAATGATTTTGTACATTTGTACATAAAAGTTCATTTTTATTTATTGGAATAAATTACTCGAGTTCTGTGTTGCAGCAGCCGTAGCACCTTGCTAGCTTCGCGTCGTGCTCTTCTTCTTGCGGCTGTGACTGCGCGTGGATGTCTGCGAGAGGCTGTCGGCTGGTGTCCGTAAAGGGAGCGACTGCAGTTCAGAACACTTGTTTGTTTAGGATGGCTGCTGATCACGGCCGCTGACAACTCCGCTGCGAAGACCACGCTAAGGCGCTGGATGCCTCAGCGCGCAAACGCAGCGCCGGGGGTTCAGCGAGACGGGTGGCCCGGTGCGGCACCGGCAGGAGGGATAACGAGCAGAAGGCAAAGGGTCCCCCCGCCCCCCACCATTCCCCGCGGATCCCTTCAGACCCCCTGCCGAGGGGAGGTGGAGGTAGTGCCGGCCCCGCGCCGTGTCGGCTTGGTGACGGGTAGCAACCCTCCTGAGGAGAAGCTCAGAGAACAGGAGGATGGAGGCAGCGGTGTGGTCTGAGGCTGCTGCGATCGCTTGCTCGCGAGCTGGTACGAAGGGGAGGCGGGAGGAATCGTAGCGGCAGCATCCTTTGTCAACCTTCCCCGGCGAGTACCCGGCCTCCCACACCCGACACCTGCTGCAGCCGCCCTAGCCTCCCGCCACTCCAGGCTGTGACCGTACCTGATTCTCATCAGGATTCTGTGTTGGAAGAGGCGAGAAGGAGACGAGAGAAGCTATGTGTGCAAAAAAATACTAGTGGAAATGAAAGGGTAAAAGGTAAATCTTAACAGTCACACCGTTGTTGTCTTGGCCACTTACTGCCACTCTCACGCTGTGATCTATCTTCTCAAAAGTAAGATCCAAATATTTGCTAGGGTATAGTAAGCATTTCATAAATGAATGCTTGAGCATGTAGGAACATGTTGAGTTTAACAGAGTGAATCAGTTCAATGTCATAAACTGGGAATCACGTATTTCGTATAGATGTCATTTCTTCACACTGAATGATGTCAGTGTTGACTGTGTTAAGAGAGAAAGCTTTCTATAAATTAGTTGGATAATATAGTGGTGTGCTACATTTTGCACAGTATTCCCTTTCACTCCAGTTTGTTCAAATAATTTTTTCCTCTATTTCTTTGTTTTCCACCTGAAACCTCAAGAGTGACAGGATAGATGCTTTGAGAAAATATTCAATAACTGCACAGAACTATTGAAAAAAATAGCAAAGCAATATAATACAGGTTTGAAATAGCTATGCTCCTAGGCCAGAGAAAAGCACAGGACATGAGAAAGTATGGAGAGTAATTCTACCTAATTTATGCAAGTATAGAATCATAGAATCAGTCAGGGTTGGATCATCTAGGATCATCTAGTTCCAACCTTCCTGCCATGGGCAGGGACACTCGCCTAGATCAGGCTGCCCACAGCCTCAGCCAGCCTGGCCTTAAACACCTCCAGCCATGGGGCCTCAACCACCTCCCTGGGCAACCCAGTCCAGCCTCTCACCACTCTCATACTCAACAACTTCCTCCTCACGTCCAGGCTGAATCTCCCCACCTCCAGCTTTGCTCCATTCCCCCCAGTCCTGTCACTCCCTGAGAGCTTAAAAAGTCCCTCCCCAGCTTTTTTGTAGGCCCCCTTCAGATACTGGAAGGCCACAAGAAGGTCACCTGAGACCCTCCTCTTCTGCAGACTCAACAGCCCAAACTATTTCAGTCTGTCCTCACAGAGTAATTTATACTAGTAGCTATGAAGCACATGTATCTTCATATCATTTTAACTGAGTCTGCATGGAGTTCTGCCATATTCATTAATTTTCAATGTTTCAATTATGTCTTAACATAAATTTGCTTTAACAATTGCAAATTTCATGTCAAGCTTACATTGAATTGATATCAGACACGCTTTTGGGCTTCTTTTTCCTTCTAACAATGAGGAAATCAGTAGTAATTGAGCTGTAGGTGAGTTTTCGTCTTGTGTATCCTCAGCAAATAAGAGTTTGGAAAGGAGCATCCTGGACTCTTACAAATGTTGCTCCTGAAAATTGCTCCATGCTTTCATATCAACTAGAATCAGTATCTCCAACTGCAGTGACAAGTGATCCACTCATTAAGGACCAGAGAATGATAAAGCTTACTTGTGAGGCTGAAAACAGCTTTGTTCAGAGTCTGATG